>NC_034418.1:19401411-19447115 GCF_002078875.1 Numida meleagris | reverse complement strand
GATCCAAGTTATTGAGAAGAGATACTGATAAGACATCTACACTTTGTGATGGAAATAGAGTAAGATTATCAAATTCTTTTGCTTTACATCACTTAGTCACAGGATCTTTGGAGGAAGCTCTAGATTGCCTCAACTGCATGTATAATTGCACTGCAAAAGTCAACTGGAATTTGAAGTCCTTGTCAAATAGTTGTTACGCTTCATCTGTTCTCAGTGTCAGGAAAGGATGCTGGACTGGGCACTGCCATAAAGTTTTAATGAGGCGCACAACTTTTTGTTTACTTGGGCTGCATTTGGAAGCACTGTCTGGTGCAAGATACCTAAGATAAGAAGTCCGTAACTTCTCCAGAAGAACACTCAGAGACAGACCACTGAGAAAGTAAACACCATCATGGACAGAAAGGAAGGTACGTTATGATCACTGCAGGAAGAAGGAGCAGTACCAGAGTTATTACTGAGGTCTGTACTGGGGCACATACTGTTCCAGGCTCATCTCCTTGTGGCGATGAAACTCCTTCTTTGAAAAGCAGGGAGGAGTCACCTCCAGAAATGGTAAAAAGAAATTCTCTTATGGTAATAGTGAGTGCAGGGATCCAGGGAAATGCATCTGTAGCCATGTTCTCTGATAAGAATCTAAATAAAACCTGCTGTCATGACAATACTACTGACCCAAGAGCTGTGGTGAAGCCAGTTGTGGAGAGAGAGAGGCTCAATAAATACTCAGTTCTTTTGTGCTGAGCATGAGAGAAGATGTGGAGCCAAGCCAAAGAAACACTTGGTGCTAGATGCCAAAGCATCAGTCTGTTTCAGCTCTGGCAGCAACTGACTCCTGAAAGCAAGCTGCTGAAGGTGAAAAAGAATGGGACCGGTTCCAAGTCTACCACTTAGGCTTTATCACTAGACAACCAGAGCCAGAGTTTTCTGAAGCTGTGCCAGGCACCCAGACTCAACACTTGAGCTTCTGAAGAGATTCAGAATCTGGGAGGCCTCTGAGCAAGTAACTGGGAACTAGAAAGTAAAATAGTGTCACGATCTTCTGGCCCCAGTTTCTCCACAAATTGGTTCTGTTAACTGGGTGGAGAAGCATATACCTGTAGAATTTGTGAAGTCTCATTGCCACAAGATTCAGGTGTAACTTCAGTTGAGAACTTGATGGTTCTCATGGTTCACATAACAAAGACACACTCAGGGACTCACTCAGTGACAGCACATTTGAATTCTCACACCAAAACAGAGCATGTGCATTAGTGAAATCAAGAGAAAACTGAAATAAATTGTAGTTGTGCCATGATTTCACCACAGTCTGGAATGTTAGGCATATTACAATTTCCTTTTCAAGGCTGAGCTATTCTACATGTTCTAATGCAATTTCAGTTGACTCAGTGAATGGACTCTCCACCATTTACTTCATACTCCTATCATGGTGTGCCTGATAAGTCTCAATAATGGAGGACATTACCCAATACCCGAGATACATTTGCCTTCTTGTATTATGATCACAATACATTTTACTTGCATTATTTAGGCCTTGTCCCAAGCAACTCTTCTTCATGCTTTCTGTTTGTTCTTCAAATGCTTGTAGACAAGTAACACTCTTATTTTGCCAAGATAAACTTATCTAATTATTTCCATATTTCTTCATAAATCATTACTTCTGGCCCTTAAATGCATCTTTACTCAGAAAAATGATTTTAGAAATGATATTGCAGGGTTCCATACTTACTAATCTCACAGCAACCATCCCATCATTTTTTCTAACTGTGCTTTGTTTTTTTTGTTAACCTGTACACTCTAAGTAGTCGCATAGGGAAAATCTTAGAGTCGCAGTATCAACCTTACACATTTTCTTTCCTCACATTGTTCAGCTCTACCTGAATTCACTTTTGTTATCTTGCACACAAAAATTAATACCAGTTAAGCTTTGTAGGGTACATTTATAAAATCATTTTAGTAGCTCATCCAATTTAGATAACTGGTTGACTTTCTTTTCTGGTTTGTTCACTCTTCCTGTCTCCTTCCACAGGGAAATATATAGGACATTTCTTCTTCCTTTTTGGTTCTCTGAAGAATTTACATAGCTTTTTTTTTTTTAAAAAAAAAAAGTTACTCTCCCTCTCCTCTACTTTGTAAATAATCCTGAATATTCTGATTTTTGCCCTAATTCCTGGCATCATTGCAAGTAAATGTGCCTTTGTACCATCAAATCTTTGAGCTACATCAATCACTTCTTCTGTCCTACATCCCCCTCACTACAATAAGGATTACTGAATTCTTCAGTCAAACACAGAGAAACAAGACTGGTAAAGAGGCTATAAAACAAGGCCTATGAACAGTGGCTAAAGAAATAGGGGCTTAGTCAGGGAAAGGAGAAGGCTGAGGGCCAGAGCTCATCGCAGAGGAAGCAGTCACCATTAGAACAGGCTGCCCAGGAAAGCGGAGTCCCCATCCCTGGATGGATGGAAGAGAGATGACTATGGCACCGAGGGCCATGGCTTAGTAATAGGACTCAGCAGGTCAGGCTGATGGCTGGGCTTGAAGGTCTGTTCCAACATCAGTTATTCTATCTCCCTTCATCAGAAGAATCAGATGTGATGTAGTTATGACATTTCTTACCCATTGTAATGCTGTAATGTGATGGAAAGCACAGCAATAATAGCAGAGTAACACAATCCCAGGCTGCAGCAAACAAGATACAGAAACAAAGGAAGAAAAACTTCTTACCTTTGGAAAGCCTCAGGTAGACAGGGATCTCCAGAGAGATAACCTCACCTTCACTGCCAACTCTTAAATGAGGGTTGGGAAGGCGTGCATTCTGGCTCCACCCCTTCCAGTCACTCAGGTGCATTGCTTGCACCTGAGCTCCCCTGGACTGGCCCTGCCTTCCCACCAGGTGCTCCATCACTGCTTCAGGCCGTGACTTAGCATTTCTGCTACTCCTGTTTTCTTTATATTAGCATTTGTTTTCTTTTAAAATATTTCTCGCACCTAATTCTGTTTCACTAGTTGCTGCATTCCTAAAAATTTACCAGAACATTCAGTACAGTGAATTCAAGAATTGTTCATATTCAAAGCAAATGCAGAGCTGCTTTCCATCTGGTCAGACTCCACATTACTTGCAAAGAGCTGCAGTTTTCTCCCTTTTCACTTACCCTTTGCAAATATTCCAAAGTAGATTAATTGTAATGTTCTACTTCCATTCTATTCTTCTGAGAAATTACTCAAAAGATCCTACCAATACAAACTTGGAAGAGAAAAAAAATCCTTTTAATTACCAAGGACAAGATGAATACCAGCACTTAACCTTAAACCTAGGATAAAAAGTCATTGTAACATCTTCCATCTCAGATTCCTCATCAGACATTTAAGTTTTCACTAAATTCTAATGAAATCAGGGCTGAGAAGTGTCTGCACTGCTTAAGATCATCTTAAATGTGGTTTGTCTGTTTCTACACAATGAAATGTGTGCAATGTGCTTTCAGGGATTCTTCAAGAATGTGCTATCGTGTTTTATCAACACACAGTACTTATCAAGTGTTGATGCAAAAAGCCCGAAGGAACATGTGTAAACTGACTTCTTCAGAAGAAATCACGAAGGAGACCTGAGGGAGTTTGATATAGACACCGGGAGAAAAATTTGGTCATCAGAAACACTCTTCCAGTGCTGAACATAGCCAAATGACTGACATAAATCCGATATGCACTTGGAAAGGAACAGAAGAACATAAAAGAAATGCAATGCAGATTCAGCAAATCAGATGAATATCAAATTGTATATCTCCATTGCAGTTTTGTCAGAAATACTAGACCTTGGTATGGTGGGATGCTAAGAATGGGAACTTTAAAAGAGGAACATACTTGACAAAGTGACACATTCCCTCATACTTATGACCTCGGAATGACATTTTTTATTAACAGGTGCCACACTGGCACAGGTTGCCCAGAGAGGCTGTGGATGCCCTTTCCCTGGAAGCACTCAAGGCCAGGCTGGATGGGGTTGTGAGCAACCTGGTCTAGAGGGAGGTGTCCCTGCCTACGGCTGGGGGTTGGAAATAGATGATCTTAAGGGTCCCTTCCAACCCAAACCATCTTATGATTCTATGAATTAGATATTTTCAGTCAGTTGCAATTAACAACATTGCTGCTGCTGAATAAGCTAGAAAAGAATCTACCTCGCCCTTATCTAACATTAATTTTGCAAGGAGAAAAGTGAGAGAGAAAGGCAAGAACAAAAATTTGTGTTTTGAGTTCAAAGTAAGCAATTGCAATATCAACCAATACGGTCATTACTTTCTAAGTGTAATGAGTTGTGGTTAGAAAGAAAATCTCACTAGCAAAAAACAAAAGTCTGTCCAACTTTCAAACTTTCCTGGTTTTAAATTTGACAAATAGATGTCCATTCTCACTTGTCATTACCTCGGTCTTGTTCTGATAGGCAAGCATTACGATTGTGGCAATGAGTAGAGCTTCCACAGCATTACTGGCACAGAAAATACTTCAAACATAGGGTGAAGGCAAAGGGGCCTGATAGTGCAATTACCAACACCTGTGAGTTGACTACAGACCCTCACACAGCTGGGTCTGTGATCAAACAAGCAGCAAAGGCAGGTCAACTTGTAGAAACAACTCTGGAAATATTTTCTATTTGTGCTCAGACTTTTTTTTTTTTTTTTTAATAGCAGCTACAACAAATTACAGAATCTTTTGCCATTTTTCTCCCAATATTTTTCCTCAGTTTTGTCTATTAATTCGATCTCTTCTGTCCTCTCAGAATTTGAAAAACAAAGTACAAACATCCAAAGCAAAATACATTCTCATCTCCTCTCCTCTAGAATAGCACAAGCTGTTCCCAGCATCCGGTCAATAACAACAAAACTAAAAAAGCTTTTCAATATTAATTTTTTAAGTTAGTCCAATTAATGATAACACCTTCAATCTCCATTAAGCTGCATTTTCCAAACATTTTAAAACATTGGATGCAAAATGCTGATGATGAAAGAAGCTGAAAGCTTGCTGCTAAGCCCTGCCAGGAGTGAAAACTTTGTCCCCAGGGAATTAGCTAGCAATTGGCCACGTGATCCAGTGTTACATCAACCTTTGTCCTCTTCCAAGGGCTTCCTTTAATCCAATTGTTTAGATACAGCTTGACATTATTATCCCAGATCTCATTACCACATTGCAAAAGAACAGACTGTAAGTCCTGAGTCAAGAAAGAAGTATGGACTGCAAAACGTAGTCAGTTCTGATATTGGCTAAACTGAAAAACAGTCTGCTAGCAAAAGTGCATCCTTGCTTGGAGTGAAGGGTGGACAAGAGCAATGGAAAGACAGCACCAATATGCTATCAAGAAATCATAAAGAAAAGAAAGTTTTAAGTACTTCTCTGGCTCCAAGTTTTTAGATACAATTTGCACTTACCAAAAGGGCCAGAACCAATTCTGGAAGGAAGAAGAATACTTCTGGTTGTGAATGTTGCAGGACTGCAAATGATGTGTTTGGAAAGTGACCTAGGAGGCATTCCGGTATGGGAATTGCAGGCTGAGGGCCCTTGGAAGCCAAGGAGCAGCGTCTGTGCTGTTATCCCAACACGCTCAAAAGCTGTGGCCTAATAGCCAGTGTAAGTGGGACGATGTGCAGAATAGCAAAGTGCTCTCCCGTGGCTGCTAAGCAGAAGAGTCATTGCACAACTGTGGTTGTCGTCTCCAAAAAGAAGCCCAGGTCCACATTTTTAGGTCTTCCCAGCAGGGCAGAGCAGGAAAGGAGGCAGACTGACAAAATCCTTGTAAGGTCAAAGATAAAGCAGCCCAATGAATCACAGGACAGCCAAGGTTAGAAGGGGCCTCCCAGGCTCAGTCCTATCTGCTCTTACTTCTGAGGATCTTGGGACACGAACGATTTTTCAGAAAGATGTGAAGCCAGGGTAAAGATTTTTAGATCTTGCCGACCTGAAGTCAAGAAAAAAAAATACCTAACCTTAAACTTTCCACGCACATATTTTTCTGTTTTCGCTGTGTTGGTGACTAAGCAGCAACTTTAAAAGGCGCCAGTACCTGTCAGCAGCCATCGCAACAGTGCAACCAAAGCTTTGCAAGCCAAACCATTGCCATGCTACAACTGCACCAGCCATATGGCCAGTTAAAAGACCAGGTCTTCCAAATCATACCCCTGTTCTGTTAACCATGCAAAATAGCGCAGCATGGATTTTCACAGATGCTCAGAAAAGCTATGGATCAGAAGTGCTATAAACCTGGAACTTTCCACACCAGCAGTGTCATGCAAGGCTAGATGGAAGACTTACATTAGCAAAGATCAAATGGGGATGCCTCCCTCATAGCTGAAATTGTGCTGTGGACCAGATTATCCCATTAGCCCTCCCATGCGAGAAAAATGTACAATTCCCAACCCCTCCTCCAATGAGAAGAACAAAGACCATTGATTTTTCTGTTTATAGAGAAGGAAAAAAACAACTCAGGCAAAGCCTTCGGTCTCTAGTACTTGTTTTAAATAAGATGGCTTTTTTTATTACTGAAACAATTGCATCTCAGGCTCTGAAGGCTGAGTGTTCTCTGACTCACACCTGTGTCAGTGGAGTGACTCCAGGGGACATCTCAGAGTTACAGAAACTTTTCTGAAGGAGGATGATGTCTGGCATCTGACACAATGGCCTTCTACTGGAAGAAAGACGCTGCAAGCTTTTACTGTATTAACTGGTTTATACTACTCTTCTTATCTACTCAGCTATTTACAGTAAGGGAAAACTGGTATCAGTTTCTAGGATGATCACAGAGCCACTGTAGCAACCTGACAGCAAGTGCATTTTACCATCTTTGAAGCAACTTCTCAGTGCAAATTCTTTACAGGAACTGTTGTACAGTTCTTGGTTACTGTGTGAGAGACCTGGCAAAACACCAGATGGTTTTGTGAAACACAGAGTTAGAGAGTCTGCAAAAAAGTACAGCTTCAGGTGAACAACTTTCCTTTTAGCAACACACGCAGTGCAATGAGTTCCACCGTCAGAAGTCCCTGCAGTCCCATCAGAGACTGTAGGACTCAGCTCTGGAGGTAGACAGCATCAGGTGTACTACATGGCAGCATTCTATACCTCCGCAGAAGAAAAAATTCACCAATGTTTCCCAACAGTTGTTTTAAGATGAGGAGATACACATCATAAAACACTTCTCTGCTGAAGCAGTTGTGTAATGCAGTATATTTAAAGCTACACTTAGTTTACACTTAGTTTTACACTTGCACTTAGTTTTGATTTAGACTCAATTCCTCACTCACTGGCAGAACTTGATCCATTTGCAGATGGGGGCACAAACTCTTCATAAGTGTTTACTCCAGGCTGAGTTTTGTCTGCTTGGTATGTATGACTCTCTAGCAGCTTCCGAGTTTTATCTCGATTATTTGTGAAATTTATTGAAAAGCGCAAATACTACACTCAAAGTGCCCTCCTAGAGATGACTGTTCACTAAATAGAATTGCCAATATCCTAAGCGCTAATGGACCCAACTGATGGAGTTTACTTAAACAGGAGAAATTAACTTCAGGACAGCTGGTCCCCTGAATGCTGATAGGCAATAACACCGAAAAGACTTCTGTGCTACTGGTTTGGGAAAATGAATCTTTGAATGTAGAAGACAGCAGAGAACAAGACTGAACACTGGTCATTAATGAATGAATGGTGGTACCAATTACTAAAGGTAATTCTAATATTTGTCTCCCAAAGCATGGACTTCTCACAGAAGAAACAGTGCAGGGAAATACACTAGAAGTCACTGAAAGATTAAAAAGTAATATTTGACTGTTTTTTTTTATTTGTCTATTAAATCAACAGAAAAACAAGATGTAAAAGACACAGGAAATCCCGACCCCCATTTACCTGCCTCCTATAAAAAACAAAAACCTCTGCATCCCCAAGACACACATCATCCATTCTGTGAAGTCTGTGGTCTGGGAGAACATCGCTTCTAAACCTGAACAATATCTTCTGATTAAGGGAAGCTAGACAGGGAGAGCACGCAGCAGTTTTTGCATTCAGTCACTACACCATCCACCTTGGCAATAAAGGCTCCAAGCCTTTACAAGAGGTAATTCTACTCAGATTTTGCCACTGCACAGCAAACAAAATGCTTTGTGCTAACTCAGCCTTATGACTTGAAACCATGAGCCTTACTCCAAATCAAAAATGGAACAGCGGCAGCACTGCATCTTCTACCTTTGTCTTGGTGCCAAGGGAAAATTAGAAGGTCTCAAGCCAATTATAACTGTTCAGTGTTGTAGACCTTCCAGATATTTTCATATTCAGTCTGATGTGTCTCAGCACTGCGCCACAACTAAGGGAGCGAGGTTTAGCCCAACAAGCAAAGCTGCCTTCAGCCCATAACAAAGGGCCTAAGGTGCTGGGGTTGGTTTTTTCCCTATTAAAAAAAAAAAAAAGAATAGGAGAAGGAACCATGTGAAGCTTCTAATTACTTTAATCCCTTTTCACATAAAATTCTATTAAAAAAAAAAAAAAAAAAAAAGGAACTGATTCAAAACAAATAGAAAAAAGTATTAGCAAGTGATTTTCTTGTGGACACCTAAAGTACAGACAGCAGTTGTGCAAACAGTATTTTGCAAGTGCAGAAGTAAATTTGAGCTGTTATTTGTATTTGGCTAAAATAAAACTCTATACCTAGAACAAACAGTTAAAGGACAAATACAAACGTTGATCTACATTGCAACACAATAAAGACCAATGTTACCTCAATAAATAACACTCAGTGAAATTCCAAAATATTTGAAATTCAACAAAAAGACTACAGGAACTAAAAGAGTTAGTGAGTCAGAACAGCTTTCCTGCACGAGATACAGGAGAAAACGTCATCTGTTCCATGAATCTGCTGGTATTAAAATCAAGAAACAAAGTTTTGGTTAGTTTTAAGAAATTTACTGCCTCTTTCACCAACTCCAGTAAATTAGGAAGCGAAGTCCAAGACAGACGCTAAATGAGTTTGCGTCCATCTACATCAACACTTTAAACACGAGATGTAGAAACTGCTGGGTGGTCAAAACAGCGCACGGCCCCCTGCACAAACAGCTGCTTCTCCTTGGAGCCATCAGCAGCACTGGTCCTACGGAAGGCTCCTTCTGCAAACAAAATGCACCACAACCCGACATCCCATCACATGCTTGGTGCTGTCAGTGTATCCAGGCTGATCAAGTCTCATCTCCCTTGTTTCTGTTGATGTATCACCCAACAGGAACTTATAACTTTGTGGAAGCAGGGGACATAGGCTCCCCCACCCATGATCCCAGAGATTTCACTTCACATACATACCCATGATGAAAATGAGTAGCCTTGAGATTCATCTCTGAGCTGCAGAAACATGAATGCCCTTATGCACATCATGTCTGATATTTACAGTGTACTAACAGTGACAGCCATAAGAGCACAAAAAAGATCTGTCCAGGTTAGGATCCTGTGGAAATCATTCGTGGTTTCACTGCCAGCAAACAGGAGGCAGCACGCTATTCCAGTGCACACAGACAAAGGGAAAGGAAAGCCCAAGAAGTAAACAAACAAATACAACCTCCTGAGTACTTGAGGTAAACGCTGACAGTGCCATTTAAGGCTCTATACTCAGCTAGAACCATTGCATGCAGTACCGTGCAGTTCCACGGATATTCCTATATTCGCTTTAATATCAATTGAATTTACTGAATTTTAAATTATGGAATACCACTTGTTTCCCATTATTTTGGTGAAGAATTTGGGAATACAGAACTGTGCTGCTTCATTCCATCTGTTGGTGTTTCTTTCCTTACCACTTTAGCAAATCAAGCGCACTCATACTTCCCAGCACACATCGTAAACCTCACCGCCATCCCACACGTCCACACTGAAGAAGGAAGAAGTGGGCTGTTGTTTATCTGAGCAGAAGAGATACAAGGGAACGGCCTTCAAATACATAGAAGATTTTGACAGACAGAAACCTTCCTCCATGTGCACGGAACACAAAACAAGCAGGAGGAGGTACAAATTACAGTAAGGGAAATCTAGATTAAACAATGAAACAATCTCTCAAATAGAAAAGATAAGTAAACACTGGAATACAATTCCATAAGGTATAAATCATCTCCATGGCAAGCTTTCATGGCCTTTTCCAGCCTTATATCCAATGATAAATCCTTGGCATCCTCTTTTTACCTCCTCACAGAGTTCCACAGACAGTTCTTCACCATTGTTTTATAAGAGAACCAAGTCTGATGTTCTTCATTTATCAAATGGTACAGGGTAACTATTTTTTTGGAATAAGAAATTGCTTGTCTAAAAGACATGGGTGATCCATAAGGCTGACAGGCTGTCTGCGAGAGGACTGCCAGCTCTGGGAGGAGCCTCACAAGAATCCAGTTCCTTGGGTACTCCCGCTCTTTGGCCACTGGATACAGAAACATTTGCACACATCTCCAGATTGTTTTAAAAATTATCACCAGAACTTCAGGTTTCCTTGCTGCAGTTTTGAATCCTATCATATTCTTCATCTGCTTAAGCTCATCTAAAGGGCTAATTTTAAATTAGGTGGTGCAAAAATTTCAATTTATTAGTCTTGAAGTTGAGCTTTGAATTCTATCAAGCACTCTTCTACTTCTGGATGTAACAAAGACTGAATAGAAGTCTCTTTATATTTTTGTGCACAAACAATATTTCAAAAAAGCTCCAATTGTTTTAGCAGATTACACACAGTATTCATCCCTGTGGAATACCCTCCCGTTAAGTGGAACGTATATAGGTTCTGCTGTGAATTCCTTCAGAGGAATTGCGGATTAAGCATTCATGCCATACTCACAATGGCAGATAAGAATCTGATCTGAAATTTCAGCACTGTGGTGGTTAAAACAGTGAGAGAAAAACAACATTGTTTTGCACTTAGAAACCTGTTTCTAATCAGCTGAGCTACTCCTATGGGGTCAAATAAAAATGATTAGCTTATTAAAAGCATAGCTTTACTATTTAATAAGCAAAAATGATTGAAAATTCTGTTCCAGATCCTGATAATTTTAGTGTTTCTAGTTAAGCCTGCAAAATTGCATTCATTATTAGTGTCTAGATTCATTAACAATTCAATTTATAGATATTAATGCTTATAATGCATGCTTCGCTTGCCAAAACTTGAAGAGAAATTGTTTCAATTAGCTTTCATGGATCATGAATCCTACCGGCTGGGTATTTTTAGACAAAAGATACAAACACATCCCCAAGCAATGCTAATGCACAGCTGGGATTCATATGTAAGGTCAGCTAGCAGTTTAAAAGGAAAAACAGTAAATGAGTTTTACACAGAAGAGTTAGACAAGAAGAGAACCAATCAAATATTTGTAAGTTGCACTACTTCTCTAATAAGAGCCAGGATTCTCTGTATTTTCTGCTGTATTTCTAAAAAGTCAGACCAGCAATATGCGAACCGATGAGTAGGTTTAAGGATGTTTTCAGCATGTGACTAAGACATAATGGATACATGTACAGGCCCAAGGCAAATTGTTCCATTCTCATTTTCATTCAGACTATGTAATTAAAATCAGTGAAGATGCACAGAAATAACAGAGAACATGATTTTGCTCAACTCCTTTTTTCTTTCCTTAGGTCAGTTGTAGCCAGGCAGAGGAAACTGAAATCTACACATTTTTGCACTATACATGCAACATAAAGGAGCCACAAGGTGACAATAACGCATTGGGTTGAGCTAACCAGGTTTTTGGTTCAGACATATTATGACCAGCGCTGTGACCTGTACATGATCAGAAGGACTGGAAGTAGCCCAAACTGCTCCCAGTTACACTGCTCAAGGAAGAGCTGAACTCTGCCAAACACTGAGCACTTGCTCAATTCACTGAAGCACTGTGCATGAACCAAGGAAAGTATGCAGCCCCAGGACAGAGATTAGTGATTTTATCTGAGCACTTAAAGGAAAAGCACCCAGAATTGCTTACATCCACATGCTGACCTTATTAATTTAAAAAAAAGTTGCTATAAAAAGTTTGCTTTTACTACTGCCAGTAATCAATTAACCTTCGTTCTCTTACAACTCTGTAAACACCTACTGAAAAGGGCCAGATTTTACATGCAGGTACTCCTAGAAGGTATCACAAGGTACAGTGGATGTCTCTGAAGTCAGAGCAAATCCCTGGAGATGAGGAGCAGACCTGTCATTCCTTCTTTCCAAATACAGAGGTACATGGTACGAGGACTATCGCCAAGCAAAAGCCGACAGTCCGTACCTGCTGCAGAGCACCGAGCTTCTGAAATTAGACCATCTTCCAGTCCTCAAATGGTAAATTCTCCATGGTCATTAATAGAGCTGAACACTTAAATACAGTGCAAAGATGCTGGCTTTGCTTTGATTTTTCCATTTTGATGGTCCATATCCATTTCTATGGGCGATGTCTCTAAAAATGGTGCTGGAATTTCCTATTTTTTAGTAATGGAAGCAAAAAAGAGCACAAACCCACAAACCTTAACTTGTACTACTCATGATCCCAAGTTCATTACTTGACAGCTCTAGCTTGAACAGTATGTAAAAAGGAGTCAACCAATTTAATAAGCAAAGCGCTTCAAAAATATATCAGAAATGAAATGCTAGAGCTAGCCTTACTGCCAGCAGCTGTGGTCAGCAATGAAATCATTAGCAATAACACATTACTATTCAAGACCATAATTCATTTGGTTTAGAAAGTCCGCAGAGGACCGACTTGCTTTGCCACGAAAAACTGAGAGCAGATTCCAATTATGTGAAGATCCTGTTCTTTATGTCCCCTGCTTCCTACACACGTTTCTGTACATCTTTTACCGGCCACTGAGCAGCCTGAGTATTCCTTTGACCACGCGCCCAATCTGAAACTCAGAGACCTCTCTCCTGCGTTCATCCTAAGGTTGGCAATCTCCTTTAAGATATTTGCAGGTTACCAGATTTACCATAACTAAGGACCTAAAGTAATCCGGGATAGTAAACTTTTTCATTGCAGGCCCAAATTCTGCTATTTTTGAACATTTACAAAAAGAATTTATTTCCTACATTATTTCCCAGGTTTATTTCCTATCCTTATTCCTAAGCATGCCCGTATCTGAATTATGATGTTCAGAAAATTCTGTCTGAAACCTAACATCTGATGATATCGATGTCTCGTACTTAGAGTTGCGTATAACACCATTCTGCAGCCCACCTGGAAACTAAGTGGATAAAGATACTCCAAAAGGAAAAGGAGTCTGTATTCTTGCATTATGGAAAGGCATTGACATAAAAGCCATTTTTGTTGTTGTTTTTTTGTTTTAAAACCATCTCTTTCCCTGTGCAAGCCAAGGTGAGACAGTTAAACACAAAGGGGCATGCAAATGATCCCAGATACTCTAAAGAATTAGAGTATGGAGTACTCCCCTAAGCCCTGTGTGAAGAAAACCAGGGCGCGTCAAATTCAACTCTTACGTAATTGGGCCATCGTGTTCTGACTTCACCTGCATTTCCAGATGGTCTCAAGATGTTGGTCAATCTACAGCTCATTCCAATTGCCCAGCCCTGAAGTCAGTAACTGAACTGGGGTCTACATATGAAAGCAACTATACGATTCCATCACTTTTATTCCGTGCAGATGGGAAACCAGCACACATGCCATAGCTGTTAAGTACCCAGAAGCAGAATGAAAACTAACAAAAATAAATTAGGAACTTATGTTACAAGCAACTTCTCCTGCTCCCTTAGAAATCTTTGCATAAACTTCTTCCAATTTATCAGCATTATCCCAGGCTTGCCCATTTCCTATACAATCTCACTGTCATCAGGTAAGCACTTCCTTTTCAGCAGCCAGCTTGCAAAGATGAGGAGGTAAAGCTGGGAGCTACTGGCATGTAAAACACACTAACAGATGCAGGAAAAAAGAGGACTCAGACCAGCAGTTCAGTGCTCCAAACTATTCTGTCCTAATGAGCAGTCACTGAGGGACGGCTCCATCTACTGCAAGCACTTAGATGCAACAAAACTATCCATCCACCCACAGAAGACCTGGGAAATGATATGTGTGCTGTCTGGTTTATCTTCCCCCATCACAGGGAGGTGGTCAGCTAACAGGACATCCACCCTACGTATCTGAGATTGCCAGAATCTCCACACAAAAACAAAACAAGTCATCTTCATTGGCTGGAGGATGTAGAACTCGTTTGCAAGCTGTAGCCTGGAAATCTTCCAGTGTCTGCAAAACATCAACAAACTGAAGTGTTGTGACACTTGAAGGGACTGGATTGGAGCCGGCAGGTGTTTCTCTGGAGGCTACCTCACACAGAAGGGGTGCCAGTTTGTGTTCTCCAACACCACACTCAGCAGCATCAGACTTCAGATGGATTTCTGCAGTTTGACATGAGACACGTCACAAGCAGTGAGTCCCCAGTATTGCAGGATGCAAGTTTCTGCTTGGGGTGTCTAGAAATTTATTTGGATTTGTTATCTCCAAAATAATAGATGACCATTTCAGACCACTCGTGTTTAAAGCTGGCTGGAAGGAGCGACTAACCCTGCCCTCTCCATCCCAGCAAACTGTTTTCTCATGCACTCATTTTAAATTTAGTTTCCCTGTTTCCTTTCATAATCCAGCAAGAATGCAGCTTCCATGATTTACTTCTCTTTATACCACAATTGTTTTTCTGTTATTTTTTTCACCTAAAACGGATATGAAGTGTGACATTCAAGACACAGATGCAATTCCTTCCCTTCAGCGAGAACGTTCCTTGGTATTGACTTCCTCCTCCCAGCTCACTTTCTAAAGGAAGACTGCTGTATTGCAACTTTAAGCTTTTCTTCCTCCCATGCACAGCCAGGACAGTTTAAATATACATATTAGAATTAAATTTTTCACATCAATTTAATATTTTTCCTATTTTGCCTTCTTATGGAAAGCAGGAACAAGTTTTAGGCAGAACAATAACACAGAGTTGTTAATGAGAAATTCTGCTCGTAACTTTTCCATTACCAAAGCTACCTCTGTCAATTTTAGATGCTTCTGGCATCAAAGCACCATGTTTCATCATGCTCACAATCCTCCCTTGCCAAAACTAGACCACACTACCTTTGTTCACTGCAGGGAAAACAAAGGAGTCACTTCCACACGTTCCCAAGTTTTGTAACCATAACTATTTAAACTAGCAGTAAAGTCTTTTACATTCCCTTCCTCAGCTTTATCTCATTGTGGTTGCTCTACAGAGAAAATAAGCTGTGCAAAATCAGGGTGGGATAAACCAAATCTCTCTGCAGAAATGCTCCAAATATCCCTCAAAGTGTCAATTTTAGAATTACAAAGCAACTAAATATTAAGCCTATTTTTAATGCTTCTTTTTTTTTAAATCTTACATTAAAAAATGTACTTTGAAATATTCCCATCTCAGAAAATCATCTATTCTAACGTGATCAGAAATTGCATTTTTACCTTGTCTCAAAGATTGGGAATGTACAGCTTGCAGGAAAAATGATAATAAAAGAGACATGTGTGCAGCATTTTCTGCTTAGTTTAAAACAACAACAAACACAACAGAACAGCCACCTTCTGCTGTTCTGCTCACTCCAACCCTCACCCGTGCTGGGGATGCAGGCTCCTTGCTGGTATCTGAACTCCGGAAAAGGAAGCCACTTCCTCATTAAGACATACCCAACTATGGTCATAACACGGAGAGCCAAAAGTAGGAACAGATTTATTATTACCACAGTTTGGAAATAAAATGTTTTTTTTTTTTCTTTTTTTTTTTTCCTCTGTTACTCAATCCAGTTAATTATCCATGCAAAGTAAAGTTATTCCTGGCAGCCACGGAGACAAAACCAACTTCAGTACTGCCGGGGGTGGAGTGGTTGTTATGCAGGAGAAGAAATGAAATAGTTCAGTGAATTAGCCCAAACAAGATACGCACTGGGATTGGTCTCTAGAGATTCAAAATACCGAAATCAATGCTTTTAGGCTTATCGTACTTTTTATTTAATAGAGAAATGCCTGATCTGGGACTGCCGCGCATCCCAAAGACAGCACAAAGACGTAATTTTTTTCAGAGAGTGCCCTGAGGGTAACAGGAAGAATTACAGAAAGCTTCAAACCGCTCCGCTCCCACAAGTATCCCCACACTCTGGACTTTCACTTCAGCAACAAAGCGCAACCAGCGAGGAATTTGTGGTGGTTGCTGAGGACGTGGACTGGTGTCACAAAGCACAGTGCTAACTGCCTCACCAGCCCAGCACTGTCCTGGAAAAGCATGGTCCGATATTGGTGAGAGGAGGCCCAGGCTCAGACCACACAGTGCCTTGGGCCTCAGCACAGTTCAGTGCTGTGTACCCACTCCTGGGGCCCTCCAGAGGGCCCTGCGACTGCAACGGGAAATTATTTGTCCTAGCAACTGTCCCCATGGTCAGGTTTCACCTCAAAGAGATGTACCAATGACAACTGGAGGACGGAGAGGTGACACCAAAACCTGACACCTACAAAAGGCACACACTGAGCAATGACTGAAAGCAGAGAAAAGCACAGAATCCAATGGAAGTAGTTGTTTCAGCAGTCCGTGGGCACTGTAATTTCATAAACAATGAACTACAGGAACACAAATGAACACTATGGGAAAAGAAACCTCTCGCATTTTTTTTTCACTGCAGTAAAGTACAGACCACCAAGAACAGCTTGATTCAAATACCCAGCATTAGTTCCCACATGAGAGTTGTTATTGTTGGCTTCGACACCACGTCCAACAAGAACAGTAAGAACATGCATTCTGCTAATGTTTGAATAACCCTTGCCAACAAATTGATCCCACAGCAGCAAGGCTGTAGGAGATGGTTGCAAAAGATTAAGTGAGAGGTGGAGAGGGGGAGACACACGTAGCACTACCCTTTTAGCATAACTGTTCAGTGGGAGCTCTTTTATTTGCTTATTTTAAGTGGATTGTTTCTTTTTCCCTCTTAAAAAAAAAAAAAGCGGGGGGGAATTGGTGAGCATCTGTAATTTTACATCCAAGGGAGACGCAACTGCCAGGGAAATACAGATTCCACAGATGTTAACCCATAGGACAGCCCACATTAAGTAAATCTCTAAATAAGGGATGGAAGGCACTTTCCAAAGAAAAACATTTTTCCAAAGTAGGCAATGACAGCTGTCAGCTTCGCCTCGGTCCAGCAGACAGCCTTCCATATTCACCTGGTTATCCTACAATAAATCCATCCCTTCCATAAGGGAAAAGGACAAACAGGTCATTGAAAGAGAGAAAAATCCCTAGTGCCTTCTGTGTGTTACTTCAGTTTTCAGTAAACCCATCTCCTCACAAGCCCACAGAACCGATTTGTCGTGGCACTTGAGCGTTCAGCGCTCTGATCCGCAGGGCAGCGGAGTGTGCAAGGCCAAGCCAGTGGAACCCGGCTGCCCGAGGGCTCGAGCTTCTGCACAGCACCACACTGCGATAGTGCTGTCCCAGAGCCAGTGCAATGGAGTTGTAATCTATACATCCAAACCTGGTTTGTTGTCTCTTTTCAGACCAACAAGGAAGCAAATCTGCAGAAAACATAAATTGAGCTGTAATTTTATTCTTACATGAGCATATCTTCCCTAGGAAATAGGTAAGCTTCCTCCTTCAGGAACAGGTCATAGCATGGAGGACACCACTGGCTTTTGATATGCTGAGCCATAAATGTGAAAAAAAAATGGAACAGAGTGAACAATTAAAATTACAGTAAGCTTATGATTTCATTTTAAACTGGTACACCCTGATGTCAGCCTATCACTAAACAGATTTCACCTTCTCAGTCCTTTACAAACTCTAAGCATTAAATGGGGCTCTGTATCTTTAATCGTTGAAGTGATTTTCCAACTCACACAAGTAAACCTTTTCCGTAGTGCAGTCTCTTTTTAAGTTAAAAATAAAACACCCAACTATTTTCTTTTTCCCACAGACGAGAACATTAAAACATTGACATTTTAATCTGTTCTATACAAGAGTGAGTTGTGTCAGCACACTGCTTCCAGCTACAACAACAGAAAAACCCAAGTTTAATTAAAGACAGAGTGGAGAAGCTGCCTTGTGGTGTCTGAACCACAAAGCTGCATTGCACAGTCTGTGCGCACTCACCATCTTCGGCCTCAGCTTCCTCGTGGATAACTGCCTGGCAGACAAGAGATGATGGCAAAGAAAGGGGAGATGAGAAAAAACGTCTTTCTCAGAGAAATCAGAAAGGTGAGAATCATAACTTTCACAAATTTTACCCAGAAAATAGTGATAGCATAGCACAAACACCCTTATCACAAAAACATTCCGAAGTTAATCATGCTGCTGTCAGCCTCAGCTCTTCAGTGCTAGGACTCCTACTGATCCATGCCTTAACACTGAACGAATACGCATCTCTGCTGACAAGTTCATTTTCCCAGCAAGTTCCACTGACGTTTTGTTTTTAATAATGGAACCACAAAATTCTGGGTTTCTACTTCCAGATAAGCAGCAGAACTCCAAGAGACATTGTCTGCGAGACAGAACCTGACCCTTCTGCAGGGATCCTCTGGCAGTTCCCCAGCTCCAGCAGGCTGGAGGCCCTGGGGCTGCAGCAGGAGCACAGTGGGGAGGCAATGGAGGAGGAAGCCTGAGGAGAGCAGAAGTTGTTCCCTCCCCATTTCCTGCCCATGAGGTAAAAGAAAAAATGTTTGCAAATCTCAGGTTATGTCTGCCAGTACTTCCTCACTACAAACAGGAACATCAAGAGTAAGTTTGCAGCATTGTCCTTCACTTGCTGGAGAAGACGCAGTGCCTAGCACTGTGCTCAAGCGCTCAATCCTGATCCCAGAACTTACTTTGGTTCTGAAGCAGGACAATGGCTCCCTCAAGCAGGAGACAAATCAAAATGAGTAGGAGTTGTGTGAATAGCAACAAAACGGAAAGTGGAGGTGAACCTGGAAAGCAAGCAAAACCAGGAGAAAAAAAAGCATAGGAACACTCTTCTTTACTATGAGGATCTGCATCTAATATTGTTGGCAAAGCTCCGTAACAGACTAATTTCAATTAAAAGACGATATATCCTGAAAATGAACCTGGAGAGGAACATATACAACTAAAAGTGCACAACTTGCCTGTGGCTTGTTGTAAGTTATCTTCCAAACTTTGGTTTTTCAGCTGAATAAACAAAATTATAGATGGAGGAGGACAAAAATATATATAAATTCACCTCAGAATTTTATAGATTGCTTTGTAAAATCGTTTCCTGCCTATCTGTCACATAGAATAGGAAAGATACATATATCAAGGAAAACATATTCACATTCTCGGCCAGTTCCTTGAAAACCAAGCCAAACCACAACACCTGACCCCCAAACAAAAACAAAAGCCACTACCACCCAGCTCTCACAAAGACACCTTCAGAACAGGCAGATTTCCAAACGGAGCTGGGTGCAGGCAGGTTGCCGTGCCTCTGGCCCAGCTTTGCTCCCAGGCTGGTGAGGACAGCCTGCTGGGCCAGGGTCCTGTACCACACAGCCCCCCAGCTGCTGGAACAGCTCCTGCTAGAATCCCTCCCCGAGAGAAAGAGGAACTCAGTCTCTGCTGGTGGTGGATCTGTGTTGAGCGTGGAAGCTTGCTCACACACATGCTTTCCACAAATGGGCATGTTCCTCTGTATTTACATTTCCAAGCATGTCTGTAATGCGTGTGAATCCTGCAATTTTTACTGCACAGCATCACCCTTACCTAAAATTCAGATTTGTGAATGTTAGATTACAAAGGAGTCTCCAAGAGTGTTTTCCCTGTCTTCTTCTCAAGAAAAAGAAAATCCTAAGAAAGTCAGTGAATCCAAGCAGAGGCTTCAGAAGTCTCCTTTCAGGCAATCAAAGGCAGGATTTTCCAACCAGGCAGCTGTAGTTCATTAGATCCGCCATGGACCGTGAAAGCCACTTGCCAATAGTGTCGAAAGACTATTACTCATTTCAATCTCTCTGAAGAGGACAGCTCTCTGACAAAGCATTAGTGAAAAACAGAGTTTGGGGCTCTGACTGAACAGCCAAGCACACAGACGGAAGCTCAATGCTGAACATGACGCCAAATTTCAAAGGCAGATTGATGTCCCAGCTTTTCATTTGCAGAGATCAGACCTTCTGTGTAGATTATAGAGGGAATAACAATAAGCGCGCCATATGATAATCATCCTGTACAACCTGACAGAAGCATATTCCCAAACAGTTCTCTGCAACCCTTGCTAATATCTGCAATTGGCAGGAGGAAAAAAAAAGTCAAATCCGCTAACAACTTCTCATAATCCAGAGAAATTAATCAAAATAATTAAGAAATCTCTCCGAAATTAATTTAAAAATTACAGCAAAAATAAAGAGGAAGACTGGAAGACACCCATTTTTTCACTTTCCTGAATTAAATTTCCACATAAATGATCACAAGAATGAGTTCTCAGAATTGCAGGATTCTGTAACACACACCTGGATGGGCTTGGCCCACCCTCGCATTTGGGAGCATCTTCCCCTTCAGTTGCTTGCCACGATCTCACCCCTTCCAATGCTCTTGCTCTTGTGGCTGCAAGCCTCCCATTGCTCCCGCAGTGCCGGCAGTAGCACTCCAGACATTTTAATAACTGCCTCCTCATTTCCAGGCAGAGTTATGCTGTGGTCAGACACCACACGCATGTGATATATCTCGCATAGAAGATAAGTGCATTTTGGGTCCCGGCTGTTACTACCATAGACCACACCTATAAATATTCCAATTCCCATGACTGGGCACATGAACGCCGGTATCTTGTATGCGATAGTGGCTAGCAAGAGCTGCCAGAAATCCAGCATCTGAACTAGAGATAAGATGATGATCTCTCCGACAGTGTCTGTTAATCAAGCCAATGAACACCCCACCCAAAGCCTCCATGTATTAGTACAAAATCTGAAGCAATGGAAAGGGCTGAAAAAAAGTTCTCTCCTCATCCCTGAGGAATCAATAATCCACTTCATACAGTTCACTCAGATTCCATTTTTACAACTGTTTTTTTTTTTTTTTTTTTTTTTTTTTTTTTACAGATCACCAGAGAGATCTCAAATCCCTTTCATTCCTAACACACACCTTGCTTCAGAAAAGAAAGTTTACAAAAAATTCTAATAAATCATCATGCATATACAGCAAATAGCAAAATCTAATCAAATTACATAAGGAAACGTTTCCTTAGGATTCCAGAGAAGTGACAGGTTATGTTTTACAGAAGAGCTGTATTGCAACACAAGCGATACTGTGCACACAGTGAAGTTGACTTTTCCATAATGCTTTTCTCCAATTTAAATACGTTCTCTGAGGAGGACTGACAGCGTGGCCAATGAGCCAGTAATTGCCCAGCCTAGATAAGCATTGGTTTCCTCTCCGCATAGGGAAGTATTTTAGGAAAACCCTTTAAAGACTCCTATGTCACAAAAGCTACCTTAAATAACCTTGTTTACATTTTGTTAAAAAGTCAAACTCTATTGTACAGAAGCAAGTAGCAAACAACGATTTCTCTTATTGTATGACTGGGTATCGGAGAGAATCCTTTCCAAGAGAGTGCCAGAAAAAAAAAAAAAAAAAAAAGACGTTCATAGTAAATTTTATGAGAGAAGGATAAAAAACAGGTAGTTCAACAGATTCCTGAAATCCCAGAAGTGGTCAATAAATCGACTTCTGCTTCACATTATATGAAGAGGCTGTACTTAGCAAATCACTGTGTAAGCTGCCTCAATAACAGCACTCCTGCTATCAAGTTTACTTGCAATGATTCCAACAAAGAAATTAATTTCTTAGATGACAAGAAAAGGTTATCTAGAATGGGGAAGACACATGAGACAAAAATTTCCACTAATAAAACAAATACCAGACTCTGAACTGAATTTAAAGCTATCTTTTTTTCCACTGAAAGATTTGAAATCCCTGTAGCCCCAACACCAGCGCTACAAAGGAAACATCCCTCCAACTGCATTTCTAAAAATAGAAGGGAAGCAGAATGAACCGTCTCTTATTCAATATGTGATTCACTAAAGCATCCCCTATTCCTCAGGAAAGGCCCATATCAAGAAAATATATACCGACCCTGCAATCAAAGTTCTAGACTTAAAAGCAAACCTAACTTACAGCTACTGCTTAATTTACTTCTTCTCAATAACATTAGTGCAATGCAAGGAAAACTGTATATAAAGAACCTTCCAGATCTCAGAATATGCCCTTCTCACACACCTTCCCAGTCTCATGTTACTGATTTTATTGACCTGCTTATTCCCTAGAGATATTCAACAGGTATCCATCACCCATCCGAGTTTCCATTTGAGTTGCCACATTTATTTTTCATAAATCTTTCCACAAAGGGACACCATTTTACTCTGTGGCACTCTTTACTCCTCTTACTGAAACACTTAACCTTCAGTTGTTGCTCACTTCAAGTTTGTCTTATGCGTAAGAACTGAGCAAAATTTTGATCAGTGAGGAAAATCGTATGTGTTTTATATGCATCTCATCAGGATGTCAATTATCAGTACATGAAAACAGGTGTTTGACACGGATTTTTAAAGTCATACAAAGAAGAGGACTGCCCTCCTGTATGGCCCAGAAATCTACTCCCACCAGTTCCCTAAAGCAATTTGATCAATTTGATCAATCAATCTGGATATCAGTATCAAATTATTAGCCACAGCGCTAGATGGATTGATTACATTTTACTTGAATGATCAATTTCCGTAGACTTGGTTTTAGCTGTAAAATTTGCATTTCTGTATTTCACAGCTGTAGAATTTTACATCAAAATATTAATCAGATGTAAACCAAAGTGGTCCATGTGAAATAACTCAGAGACGTAGGCCTTCAGCTTCTATCTTACCTTCATCTCGCCAAAACATGATAAGGCCTTGAAGGTCTAAGCAGAGCACTTGATGCTGTCTTTTTGGACCGTTACAATGAAGAACTCAAGGAAACCTCATACTGACGTGGATGAATGCAAGCTTAAGTCCCATGGGATTCTGAATCCCCATGTGATTCTGCTAGGACATTCATAGATTGAGTAGCTTGAACTATGCCAAATGGGAAAGAGTTAAGATCTAGGTTTTGATTTCCACGGTGGATAAACGAAAGGAGAGCTGTTGGGACCATTAACGCTCATTTTTAGTGTGCCTTGGAAAACACGATGTATGTAAGAGGATGGAGAGAAACAATAACTTTTTTTTTTTTTAAATTTAAAGGAGATATGGTGACCTGATTAACGATAGTCTAGTCTGTCTGATACTGTTCTCAGAGTCACAGAATGGCCAACACAGGGCTCCAGATAAGAAAGAACTAAAGAGAGTAATGTAATGCTAATTACATGAATTTTCAGGAGATACATTCTTGGATTAGCTTAATTTTTAATTATAAGTTTATTGCTAATTAATAGCATAGATACAGCAGATTTTTATAAGGCAGTTGACTTGATGAAAAATGACATTTGATTAAGGAACTCAAAATCAACATGACACATCAAGTGGGTTAGGGACAGATAGGCCTCAAAATTTATTTGTAGATGAGGCTAAACACTCAATAAATGTTTCCAGCTTATATCAATTAAATATAAAAACAAAAGAGAATGGGATCTTTTATCCTACCTCTGAGAGCCTGACCAGCTCTGTTTATGCACTGGGGAAAAAAGAGCGTAAGATGATTACTGAACAAATTTACAGATTACGGAATGATGAAAACAAGGATCAGTGATAGAAAGGCATTTATTTTGCCTGGTAAAGAAGAGCCAAGCAAAGATCATAGTTTTTAATAACGAAATGTAAGAAAACATGTCTAAGCTACACATACAAGCTGGCGGCCTGTCCCGAAAGCAGGGATTCCAAAAGGTCATTGAAGAAGAACATTCTACAGGAGCTTCAGGGAGATATTGTCGGTAAACAGGACTATGGTGATAATTTTACTTTCACATTTCCTACAAAGCTAAAATTACACAAGCAAGGCTAAGCTGGAAAAACAGCACACAACAGATGGCAGCAGATAGGGCCCAATGCTGCATAGAAGACAAGAGAGGGCCTGGGGGTGGCACAGAGAATAATTCAGAACTGAGTCACAGGGGTCTCTGCCCTCACTTCCTCTTGGTACTATTACAAGCATCAGAGGTTCCAGTTTCCTACACTTTTTCCCCATAGTATACATATACAAATGGAAGCCTAAAGCATTTATAAAAAAAACAAAAACAAAAAACAAAACCCACAGCCGCACAACAACAAGAACAAAGTCCATATCAGCTCTTCACAGCAGATGCACAGCTGAAGAACGTGCTGGTTTGTGCGGGCTGGGGACTGACCAAAACCAAAGGAGAACACGACAGAACAGATGGAAAGACTGGGCTAAAGTCATGGACACGCAGCACATCTGAGCAAAGGCAAGGCTTCAGGAATAGCCAGAATAGTCCTCCAGTGAGATACTGCCAAAAGCATAGGCAGCATATTTCCCTTGAAAATACAAAGACTACTAAAATGCCATTTGCATCAGTCTTGGCTCAGGATGGGAAAGTAAGGAGAACTGGCATGGGAAAGTATACATTGTAAGATACAGTAGCCAAAGAAGAACAATCTTTGTGTGCGTCGATACATTGCAAGTTACTGTCACCGAGCCCTCGCCACCTGCAAGCTGTCCGCCGCACACAGCCTTTGCTCTCACCGGTATTGCCTTGATCCCCACTCCGTTAAAACAACAACCCCCTACCCCCAAAGCTACCAAAATGTTCATTGATACAGGAGGAAGGAAGCAGCTGTGCCTCTCCCAGCCAAGCAGGCTGTTACACTGGGAGAAATTCAAACATCCGCGAGACAGGGAGGAAGCAGCACGACGGTATGCCTCTGAGGTCTCATCACACGTATATAGCCAAGCTCTCCTGCTTCTTCCCTTTGTACAATGCTTTGCAGATAATGTACAGTATTAACATATCCTTCTCTGAAAGAAATCTTTAAAAGCTGTACTTAAGACAAGCTGCTTACATATGGTGCAACAAGATGTTCTGCTGTCATCAAAGGAACAAAATTTCACCACAAGTTACACAGCTTTTTTCATCCGATTTATCGAAGTATCATGCAGCACTCCGCTGTTCTTCACCTGTTACAAACCCACTCACACATCCCACCCGGCTGCTGACAACCCCACGGCAGGACACGAGACACACCAACCATGTCCAGAGCGTGCATTGCTTTGGTTTGGCCATAAATATATGAAAAGGAGAGGAATAAAGAAGCCTCAGATGAGTTGCCTGGGATCACTTTATATCAACAGCACAGTTCCTTGGTGCTCTTTCACCCAAACCATCTTTATCCATTATAGAAAGCACGCACCAGCTGAACAATGGAGGGCCTGAAACAGCGACTGAGGGAACCTATGAGATGTGCAAGGATGCACACAGACACAGCAAAGCTGAGGAACTGCATCCGAGCCTCCAGGCTCCTGGACTTTAACACTCCTCTTTGAGTCAGGGGTGTTACACAGCCCTGGAATGGATGGAGCCGTGGCAGTGCTGGGCGCAGTGGGGATTCCTTAGGTCCAACACTGCAGTCGTTCTCAGCAGCAGCTACAGCTGAACCACGTTGAACAGTTCACAGCGATTTCAGCCATTTTCAAACCAGGAACAGCATTACTTCTGTAGCTGTGATTAACCAACAGTTCCAATACTTTCGGTAGTGGAAATCTCCCTTCTGTTAGAAAGATTTGTACACCATGACAGAGCCACCTAGAATCCCCAACCCAAGTTTGTCTAAATACAGCCAACCCACCTGCGAGCAGAGCTCCAGCTCCAGCGATGACATTGTGGTTTCCCTGTCTACCATCCGCCTCCCTCCAACATCAATATACTTCAGAGTCTGAAGGGACACTCAAACAAAGCTGGAGGGACAGGCAGGAATCAATGGCAAAACAAAAACAAACAGCTTTCAAATGATTTTGGACTCCTTAAAAGTGGGGAGTTCTTATTTTTAGACTGCACACAAGTCTAGCTCAAGGTGCTTTTTCCTTCATCCCCATGACAGTAGTTAAGTGAATACACCTGCCTCTCCTCCCTCCCTTCTGATGGTAAACAGAAGGTCTTGCATTTAGGGTACAACGTGGAATACTTCAGAGCAGCCCTGTGCCAAAATGGCACATTTCTGAGAGATGCAAAGGTATTCAATAAAAAGCTTTTAAAGGCATATTTTTAAACTTGCAGCAGGAAAGCTTTTCTGTGTCAAGACAGTAATTCTTTTAACAGCATTGATCAAAATGTCATTCTTTTATGAGTGTACAATACCTTTTAATGGCATACAACAAGCCATTAGGGTTATACACCTCCGTACGGCAGACAGCTTACTGGAAAAATGGGAACACTGGCCAAGAGACAGCCACCAGTCTTTGTGCTTCTAAGAAGGCAGCTTCGTTCATTTACCTAGCTCTATTTCATCCCAGTACCCACAAATGAAATGATCCCCAAATTAAGCTGAACTTCTCATCTCTTTCACCTAACAGTTACTTTCGCTGTAACCTACTTACTTTCTCCTAAGAAATACCTCCTAAAAATACAATGAATATTCTGGCTTTCTAAAATTGGATTTTATCACCAAGGTCACATCCACTTCTTTCTTCTCACCGGCGATCATACTTATCCCCAGATCAGCTCCGACTGAAGAATCAAAGGTGGTTGAATTGCACATAATGGTTTTGATTCTCAGAAACAGGAAAAAGAAACCACACGCCCTTTCCTTACACTCTGAGACTTGGGACAGAATCTGTCTACAAATCATCCAATTCTTTTCAAGTGCACCAACCCTTCAGAAAGGGTAAGAGCACTGGTGATTGCATTTGCTCTGCTTGAATGGAAGGCAAGCGTGGACTCCCTAGATGCATTCAGCAGCACTTTATAGCCTTATTTTAGTTACCAACATCAGCAGGAAAGGGAATGATTTCTATCAATCCATCTTCAAGGGGTTTTACTGTAAGGGTGGGAAAATACATATGGGATTTAATCCTCTATGTTAATTGAGCTGTGGCAGCACCAAAGGAACTTTATTTCTCTCTTTGAAATACAAATGGATAGTACCACCATCTTCTCAGCTGTTTTTGAGAGCGTACCTGAGACACTGGTATAAGCAAATGAAGAACAATTCCTGATTAAAACGTGAGGAAAACTGATGAGAAACAGGAAACAGAAGAAATTTGAGGCTATATAAAGCAAAAGCTGGAGTGAATTTAATCTCAGTTAAGAAAAGCTTACGGGGCTGCTGGATCTTCCTTCAGCTCTTCGGTTCGGTAATGCAAAGCGCTGCTGTGCCCGTGCCATCCCGCTACCAGCCAGCTGCTGCAGCCCTCACCACCATCACACGCAGAGTTTAACACGAAAGTTGGATTTTTCACGCCATCTTTAAACATACATAAACTCAGCTGAAAACAATTTACGCTTCATGAGATGCCATTATGTTAGACGATACCACAAGGCCGCCTGCCCTGCATTCATTATTAAACAGAGCCAAATACAAAGAGGTGTCTCCAGGGAGTTACCGGGTCACCCACAAAGAGCGTGACGGCACCGCTGGTCACTGGGACCGAAACCCAACCAGAACCAGACACGAGACCTACACATACGCAGCACGAACATAACGATGCTGCACTCAAACAGCAGACGCAGCACATTCTGGCTAATGCTACACTAAGAGCAAAGCTGCAAGAGCTCAAGCACACCGAGGGGATGATGACCATTGTGGAAGATGGCTGCGACGCGGACGGGGCTGCCCCGCAAGCAGCAGCACACGAGCGCCGCTCACAGCGCTGCCCGCTCCCACTGCTGTATTTACCGCCTCTGTACAATCCCTCCCTGCGCGATTCCTTGTGGATTGAACAATGAAATTTGTAAAACAAAGCTTAGAATAGTTTCTGGAAGGCAGTATAACCAGGAATATAGCAGCTGTCTCAAGCAAGCTGCGCTGGCTTCATGGTTGACAGGGACCGGTTTCCCAGTACTATGCACCATACATTAGAGTTGCTCTTCCAGCTGTAGTCTAGAGAGCGCGTATTCAGGTGCACGCTTTTGAAAACAAGCAACATGCTGCGTTATTAGATGGACATTGACTCCTGCACCGCATCTTGTGATCAAAATTAATTTCTTACTGAATTACACAAAATTCTGTGCAATAAGCTTTGCGGCAGGATGAAGTGACTGCCATCCCGCTCACCGAGGTGAGGAACCGCCCCCTCCTCTCGCACCTGACACCAGCAGCCGCGCTCCAACCCGGCGCACGGAACTCCGGAGCGGATCGAGCCGCCCCTGTTTGGCGGCGCCACCGCCCAATCCCGGGGAGGGCGACGCGAAGCCCCGCCCCGCGGCATCAGGAAACCAATCAGCACTCAAGAAGGGTAGGGGCGGTGCTCGCTGCTTCCCGCCTGCGAGTCCTCGCGAGCCCGCTGGTTCCGGACGCGTTGATTGACGCGAGCGTTGTCCAACAGAAGCTCGGACGCGGGCTCTCGCGCGCCGACGGTTGGGCAGCAGAGGAAAGGGGAGGGGTTGCCGACGAAGCTCGGGGGACGCGGTCGGAGCGCCGGTTGCCATAGCGACGGGCGGTCTGTGCCCGGAGTCGCGCTCCCTTGGGCTGCGGCTCCCCGCTCGGCCGGTGCCTTGGGAAGCTTTCCTAAATGCTAAGCGTCCTTCTGAACGGCGCGTCGTTACGGTGGCGGAGAGCAACACAACCGCGAGCACGGCCCTCGGTGCGACTCCTCCCCGGGCGCGCTCGTGGCAGGCTGCGGCACGTGGGGCCGCGAGGGCGGCTGCCCGCGTTGTGCCTGTGAAAGCCGTTGGGGCAGCTGCTGCCGCCGGACCAAACGCAGATCTAACCCGAGCCGGGGGAAGCACGCGGCCGCAGCAGGGCCTGGCTGGCTCTGGCTCACCCTTCAGAGCAGGGCAGTCGGTTTCAGCAATGAGAAGGTGGAAGAGATGGCATGAAGGCAGGTGGAGAGAAAGGCGAGGTGGGGAACTGGGAAACCTGCGTGACTGTATTTATAAGGCCACATAGAAAACCCAATCACCATAGGAAAATGAAAAAGAGTGATTTACAGACAAATGCTAAATCATAGGAAACAAATGAGCACCTGACAAGGCTGCCCCAGCACTCCTGGTAGAGAAGCAGGAGTGAATCAAGCTTACTGGAATCCTAAAGGTGTGAATAATGACACTGGAGCTGCCATTCCTTCTGGCCATAGCTCCTTGTTAGCAGCATGAAGCTTGACTGGGCTGGGGATTGCCTGCAGTGATGGAGCTGGGAAACAAAGTGAGAAAAAAGCACTGCAGTCTGAAGGAGAAAAGCAATGGAAATTCACTTCCTTTTCCTTCCTCAGAACTGAAGTATGACAGCAAAACACGAGAATGCCTTGGTACTTTGTCTTGCTTTGAAAAGAAATGAAGGAAAACAAACAATTTTGTAATAAAAATGTAATATCCTTTTCTGGGGCTTCGCAATCAAAGCAGCTTTATAAACTATTTGTGCATGCGTACTAACCCTGCACTAATCCCACTGGCCTCAGGCACACAAGATGCTTATGAAATAGCAGGACAGTTTCTACTACAGGACACATCTATTTTCTAGCTCATCAGAAGGCCAAGCAAAAGAACCAGACTCAGTGGACCATCACCACCACTGCACGAAAAAAAATCCAACAAAACCATTAAAAAGGAGCTCAACTGCAAAATATTGCTGTATCCAAGTACATCAGTGAAATACAAGATATTGTATGTATGGGATAATATCATGGTTCAGTACTGGGAATGGGCATCCAGTTCCTGATTCTTTTTCCAGTCTAGGATAACACTTTAATGCGTGAAGTCCAGCGATACAGAAAGAAAACAAGAGGACTGAGGGGATTAGAGCACAGTTGTGGCCACTGCTGAGTACTAGTCATTACAATAAAATTGCATAATAATTGCTACTGCACACAATTATTTTCCTATCGCTCATAACTTTTCAAAAACTTTCTAACCAGAAACTTTCATATCTTGAAAATGTATTTAGAATGTTTTTCTTTTGATATTCTTTCTGCTGAATTGTTCAAGGGTCAAAAACTTGAAATTAGGCACAGGAATGATCCACACCAAAAAGCAAAACCTTCCTCAATATAGTTTGGCTTTGATTTGCCATTCATGAGTGCATGAAATTCAGACTGTCTTTAATAAGCTGATTAAGACAGTCAGGGACATCTGCTGCTATTTGTAATTGATGTAACTAATGCCTTAGTTGGGAAAAATTCTTTTCTTTCTCCTTCAAGGATGCATTAATTTGACCAAGTCTGCAGAAATGCACCAGAGGCATGTCCTGCTCTGGCTGCCCACTGCCTGATGTCAAACCTTCGGTGTCCAACAGGCACGTTAGAAAGTTCGCTAGGGACCAGCTCTGTTTATTTTATTGCGACTAATAGACTAAGTCCCATCACAGTTTGGAATTGAGCCAAGGCCTGAAACTGAAGCAGCTCCCTAGTAAGTGATTTGCTCCAGTCAATGAATCCAGAGAAGACATCCATTCTCATCCTCCTAGACCTACGGTCTTGACAATGTTAAAAAAATAGACCCTTACCAAGGAGAAGCAGCAGGAGGCCAGGACAATGCATCAAACTATTTTTCCTGGAGAGAGTTGTCCAACAAGTTCCTCCTCCTCCTCCCTTTTGCCAGTCCCTCCTTGGCAGGACTCCAGCCACCTAGCCCAGTGGGCTGTGTGCTGGTGGTACAGACCCACCTGCCAGCAATCATCAGGTGATGCACAATGCTGGCTGTTTGCCACAAGCACATGACTCCTCAGTGCCTTCACTGAGGCGTAACGAGCTAGCAGGTGTGGGGACCAGCTGTCCAGACCTCAAGCAGAGTGCTGACAGGTGACAAAAAGCACACCAAAGTACATCCACTCCCCTTCTGCTCCCCCACAGTGGAGGCAGAACCAACTCTGGACAATCTGGAGCTGTACCTGAGGCATGTGCTGGGAATGCTTGATAATCCTGAGCCCTCCAACAGCAGCTCAAGCAGCAAAACTCCTCCTGGTCCTTGTGCTGAAGGAGCTTCATCCATTATGATGTGGTTGAACCCAGCTGCTAAGCTTAATCAACCAAGTGTCCCCTGTGGCCAGACTATGGGTGGAACACTCCCTGCTGTGACAGCTTCACACAAATGGACCATAGTAGTGTGTGGCCCACAGGTGGAAAGGTGCAGGACTGCAAAGTGTGCAAGGCTTGGCTCATGTGGTGGCCAGGAGAGGGTTGGATCTGCATGCTGGCAGCATGCATGCAGGCGGGGGCACAGGACTGAGTTGTGTATGCAGGTCTGGCAGAGCTTAAGTCAAATCAGGAGAGTCTGTACTTGGAGCACTTCCCCTCCCACACCATCTCTCTATCTTTAGTGTTCCAGAATCCTTATGTTTTTCATTTTGAACAAAATCCCCTGAAGCTCTATTAGAAAAATACTCCATTACAAGAGTAACAGAGTTGCACAGTTAAACACTCAAGATGGGAAATGCTATGGGAAATGCAAGACAGTGCACGCAGCCCTTAACTCTACCCCTTGCATGTCTGTATCATTACAAGAGGAGCGATTCCTCAACTCACACACAATAGTTTGTAGTCTTTTTTTGATCTTTTCTATAACCTTGTTCATGTGACACCTTGTAGCACACTACCGTGGCAATGCAGCCCAGACAAAGAGTCCATTAAAGTAATTTATATAAGAAATATGCAGTAAATCACAATTAGACAACATGCAACTTGTGAAGTAAAAGAACGGAATAATGGTGGGGGTAGGCTAATACAGCCACGATTTCAGAATTGGACTACCACGGTAACTGCTTTAATGCCAATAACACAAGCATTTATGTTTCAAGATGTTTTGAAAGCACTGGCCCTAGAAAGGGAAGGGAAGTCCTCCCTTGCCTGTCCCTGGGGTGAGCCCTTGGGCACTGCAGATGGGCAAGGGCTGCCAGAGAAGTCCGTGGGGAGCAGTGGGGTGCCAAGTGCTAGCAGGCATCGCACAGAAAGCAACAGAGCAAAGAGCACCTGGACTGTGGGATGCACCCAGGTGGAAAGAGAACCAGGTCCGGGCCTGGCCAAGCCCTGTGAATTGTACACAACACCTGTGCAACATCCCCCGTCAGGCTTTCCCAAAGGTCCGCTTCCACTCTGCTGCCTACAGTGAACCAGCTCTTTTTTGTTTGAAAGGACTCCACATCATTTTCTCTCCTGGCCTGCCACCTCTTTGTTCTCAGGCTGAAATTTGCTTTTCTGAGCACCCAAAAAGCTGCTGAAACACTGCAAATGCCCTCACAGGGGACAGAGGAATGCTGCCGCCTTCCCCAGCTCCCATGCTGCAGCACTGGGGCTCCTCAAGGCCCAGTATGAGCTCCTGGGCCCCCAGCCAGCTCCGTAACAACGTGAGCAGCTCTCTGCAGAGTTAGCCATGAGTAACTCCATCACCTTCCAGGCTCTGGTGTTTGGAGTAAGATTGAAAGTTGTAATTTCAAGCATTGAAATGATTTTTTTTTATTTCCCTTCTGCTTCCTGGGGAGCAGTGGCATGAAGAAGAGTCTTTGCTGTGATTCCTATGAGGTGTGAGACAGTAACTAATTATTGGAGAAGATGAGATACAGCCCTGCGATTCTCTGGAATTTCTGCTAAGCCTCAGGACAGTTTGTATATGTTTGAGCCCCTCCTTGCAAAGAAAAGATAAACACAATGAAAGGCAGCAAGCAAGCAAGCAGCAGCTCTGAGTAGTAACCAGTCTCAGAGTTAATCCAGAGCCTGGTAAATAAAGCTGCAGACAGTTAATAAATTAGACAAATAAAGCCTAGAAATAATATTTTACAGTAGGATTGGTTCATCTAGAGGGTACCTGGTGAACTCATAGGAAATGTGTGGAGAGAGGTAAAAAAGACACTAAATTACCTTCAGCTCTTTAAATTATTTCTGCAGATCCTATTACAGGAGAGAAAGGAGAAATGGCTGCAGAACAAATCATATGAATTCCTGTATCTAACAGTCCGACAGTCCCTTAAAAAAAGGGGGGGGGGGGGGAAGAGAAAATGTGAGCATGTGGTGGAAGCAATAAAAGACACATTCGTGTCCCATCCATCACCGTGTCATCTTCAGATGCATGCAAATATTGCTCAGCAGCACAGAGGACAGGTGAGGATTCACATGGCCCTGCACCAGGGCACCCCACTTCTGCTGCTCTGCTGGGAGCAACCTCAGCCGGCCAGGGCCAGGCAGGTGCACAGGTGATTCTCCTGCATGCTGATTGATTTTTGCTTGAGCACAAAGATTTCCAAGTCCTGAGGTACAGCATCTCCTCATTGTCTCATCTGCTCCCTCTGCCATTGCAGACTGGCTTAGTAAGAACTCTTGCAGCAGACGTGCTGGTAACCAGGAGCAGGGCTTAGGTGTGTCACATAAAGTTTTCAGAACTAATTGATTCAGCAAATGAAGCAGAGCTTGAGGATCTTCCTCCTGCTGCTTCTCATCACCAGTGAGTTGACTGGCAGCACCTGGAACCTCTCTGCACACCTGGACCGGTGACGAGTGACCAGCAAGGTCCCCTGCAGAGTGAGTGGACACTGCAGGCAATTAATACAAGCTACAGACCTAAATGAGGGGGCTTGAAAATGGCCACATTCTCAGGGGTCAGTAGCTGTTACCTCGGCGTAGCCACAGGAATGAGAATGGTGTGAGCAGCAGCTGGTCTGATGTGATGGTTCTGAGCACTGAGACTGGGCTACGTACAGTTACAGCCAGCCCGCTAGCCTCAACGTGTAAAAGAGGACAGTGCACGTGCCCAAACTGTTGGCTCATACACATCTACTCTGACCCTGAAGCATCCAATTGCTGCATTTTAATCCCAAAATACCAGACATGAATATTCAGCCACTGTGGATTCAGAGCTGCCTGCAGGACATTGCTGTCCTCTGGAAAGCCATGGCCCTGAGCAAGAAGTGCAAAGACACTGTGATAACAGCCAGGAAAAGGATCATCACTATCACACCAGTTCTTCAAGCGCCTGTGTTTCCAGTCAAGAGCTGTGCATATTTCCAGACTGTGCTAGGGCCTCACTGTAAAATTTTTTATGAGAGTGATTTACAGCCCCTTGGAATTATATTGTTTCTCAATGTCATGTCCTGCTTCACAGGACATTGATGCTCCTGCCTTATTCCTATGGTGATCTCTCAGGTCTTCAGCAGTTTAACTGTATGTCCAGTGCAATAGACAAAGTGATCCACCTTCACCTGCATCTCTCACACTCGCATGCTCATGCAATTGCCTTTGGAAAATAATTACAGCGCAGAAGCTGATCCTGTTAGATTAAGACAAATTAAGAATCTAATATATAGGTTTGCTGTCAGGTTCCCAGGGTCAGGGGTCGATACAGTATATTGCAATGAGGCTATAGGTTACCTCTGCCCCAATATTTTATCATAATAAACCAAATGGGGATGAAACACCCAGCAGTAGCCCATAAATCTATTAGCTGTGAACTGTCAATGTCCCATATACCAGGGTAATTTGTTAATTCAGAGCTGGGTCTCTTTTTTCACTAGACCTTGTAAACTCCTTTCTGAAACATCAATAAACCATCTGCTTTGACTTGTTAATCAAACGACTTTATTCAGTCCAAAGCAATTTTTTCCTAATAAAAACAGAGTATTTATCTCCATGGCTATAAAAGAGGATTGTTTTCAACTGTTCACTTATAGTTAAGAAGCACATTTAGTTTGGATTGATTTCCAATGCTTCGGTCATATCTTGTCACTTCCCATTTCTTACACACAGCATCTCAGTTTAGCTCCTCAGCAGGGAAAGCACAACCTGACCCAGTGCTGCAAGTGGCACTAGAGGAACACCAGCAAGCAGCGAAAAAGGTCATGGAAATCAAACTTTAAAAAGCTAAACACACGCGGCAGCCCATAGTGATGCTATCCACAGTGTCCTTGTCCTCTCTGGCTTTCTGGTTGCCCCTAGCTTTCTCCCAGTCTCTGTGCAGACTTTCCTGTGGCCGTACCCCTTCGGGCAGTGATGTTCTCATCTCCTCCCCAGCCAGCCCAGGCCCTCCTGGTGCTGGTCTTGCCGGTGAAAATGAGGTGGGAGTCCCAGCGGCCACATCTCTGCAGTGGCTGATGGGGAGCAGTCCTGCACAAGGGCTGAGGTTGGTGCTGGGCTCTTTGTACCGCTCTGACAGCAGATCCAGGAGCACTGACTGCTCAACCGCGGACAGCACTCATATATGAATTCACCCCTTCTTTCTCCTCTCGCAAAAGGGTGGGAGTAGGTGAAATCCATTAGGACACTGTTACTGAAGCGTGCAATTCTCTCGTGCAGCTCAGAGGGGGAGATAATGGGCAGAAGACCTGGGAATGGGGAGAGGGTGCATCAGGGAAGGAGGCACATGCTCTGTGCGCCGGTTTTTCTTTGCTCCAGCAGTGTCACAGCTGCAGCACTCGCTGAGGTGCTCGCAGCTCTCTGGCACGGCTCAGCAGTCAGAGCCGCTCACACAGCCCTGACCCCCTGCAGTGGTGCTCCTTCCTTGAGCCCTCCCGTGCCTCGCTCATGGCTCAGGAAGCCTTTGGGGGCCACCACGGCTCAAATAGAAGGTGTTTTGCAGGTTCCTCTTCTCTTTGTGCTCAGCACAAGTGAGATGTCCCTGTCCTCAGCTCCCTCTCTGTGCTACCTGCCCACCCCTCTCCCAGTCACACTCCCTCCCACACCGGGGCCTTTGCCAGGAGCAGAGGAGGCTGGGGAGCACACAGGGGCTCCTCATGGCCACAATAGAGCCCTTCCTCACCAGCAGCCCCGGCACCAGCACGGGAGGAGGGGGCCTTCAGCACTCCACACTTCTCGTAAGGGCTGCTATGCACAGGGGCTGCATGCAGCTCAGGGAGGCAAGGGCTGAGATTAATCCTGGGCAGAAAACATGCATGTTTGCAGATGATTTTCAGAGCACAGTTTCTGGTGTTCTACCTCCAGCAAGTCCTGCAGAAGGGCCTCATGGTGCTCCGCTGCCCTTACTAAGGAGCTCCCTGCTCCCTGCAGCTGTCCTCTCCCGGCAGCTTCGAGGAACCGGTGGAAGCTTCTGCCTGATCCATGCTGAGCCTAACCAGAGCCGCTGTCAAGTGCCTTCCGCTGCAGACTGAGAAGTCCCAGATCCTCCTGGTGCTCCCCACAAGCTCCTTGCACTGAGTGCAGAGGTGGTTTCTGTGAGCGAAGCTCTGAGCAGCAGCACTGCGCTGGGTGCAGGCCCTCTGCCAGCATTGGTGCAGCTTCATCCCCTCTCCCAGCTGGGCTCTGCCACATCGAGGCCTCAGGTCTCATCCCAAGGCGGTAACCAGCCCTGGATGCACCCCGCCAAAACCACAGCTGCCTCAGCACAGCTCTGCTCCTTTGTGTGCTACTGAGCATGCAAGGGGCGTCCCCTTGGGGCACCCGGGCCACCATGCTCCGCTGGGGGCTCAGCCACCGCCATGGCCCTCATGCAATGCAATGAGCCCCCATGCCACAGCCCCCAGAGCCCTGCGTGGCCCCACATGTGGCCGTGGCTGTGGGCCAGCACCTTGTGCCCACCCATGGGGGCACGGCTGGGAGCGGTGCAGGCAGCACCTGGTGCTGCTGGGAGCATGCAGGCCATGGCCATGGCCAACACACCCTCGGTGGGGGCGGCTGCAGCGCTGGGCCCCCGCGGTGCTGGGGGCTTTGCAGCAGCCACGTGCTCTCCCCAGAATGTGCAAATCAGGAGCCCCCCAGCCCGGATCGGAGCACCCTGTAGGGGGGAAGGGGCAGAGAAACAAAGTTATTTATATAATGTGTCTCCCCGCTGAGCCCCTAATGGCTGGCGCTTTTGTTCTGCAGTGGCTGGCTGGCTGTGATGGGCAGGAAGCCGCAGTCTCCCTTTGTTCCACGGCCTTATTCAGCAATTTAGATCCATCATAAAAATCAAATATGCATGTTGCAATCGCCTTGCATACAACAGCTTCAATTTTCGCCTTTCTTTAATTTGAACTCCACGGGAGAAAGAGGCAGGGCCGGGGAGCAAGGGGCAGCAGGAGCAGCACTTTGTGTTTTTGTTCAGTGGACTGTGAAAATAGGGAGTAATGAAAATGCAGAATTTTTATCTTTTCCTTGTTACTTAAAAAACTGGGCAGAAATCTTTAATAAAGCTCCTCATTAGGAGGATGGCCTGAGTGGGGAGCGGCCTGCACGGCTCCATCACAGTGCAACGGCTGCATCACCGTGGCTGGGGCTGGCCACGAGCTGCCAGGCGATGCATCATGGTTCCCGCTTGCAGGGCCACTTTCTCCTTCCAGAATGCTGATAATTTTCTGTCCATTCTGATTTGGCTGTGGCCTCTGTCCGACTCAAAGCACCCACTCTGCAGCCAGGAGGGCGCAGTGGTGCAGGGGCTGTGGCTGCAGCGGGTTTGCTTTTCTCCTTGCACATCCAGCACCACAGGGACATGGGGGCACTGGGGAAAGGAAGGTGGTGATGCACTCACCTCGTTGTGTGTGTGCAGCTCCATGAAAATGAAAGATGAAGAGCAAACCAGCCAAAGGTCAGAAAACACTAACAGTCCCGCAACCTGCGAATCAAAATGCTGCCCGGCGGTGCTGTGCCGCGTGGGTTGGCACCGGTGGCTCAGGGACCAGGGGCAGGAGGGGCTGAGTACAGTGTGCATGCCCATGTCTGCTTGTGCACGTGTGCACCCGGCTGGGCTGGCAGTGGCTGGCAGAGAACCCCCTCCCTCATGCTGAGAAAAGGCCCTTTTTTGCTGTGACAATTCAATATAATTGAAAGTTTGCTTAGGAAAGAGAGTCTTTTTAACTGAACATGCTCACAGCTGAATCGATATGAATTATACGGCACAGAAGATGCCTAGGGTATTAAAACATTAATTAAGTAACATCATGCTACCATCTAACCAACAGCACAATACCATTTATAGGTACCGCTCTCTTTTCTCTGGGGCGCAGTGTGAAGCCTCTTCCATCACCACTGAGGCTGTGGGAGACCCAGAGCTCCGCCAGTTGCAGCCCCTCCGCAGCATGGGCTGTGCTCCCCCGGGGGCACGGCTGTGCACAGCCCGGCGCTGGCTGCTGCGGGCAGGGGAGGACAGCGTTGGGTTGCGCAGCCCAGAGCTCAGCTGTACACTGGGGCTGGGATGGTGGCAGTGCCTCGGCTCTGAACTGCCCCCGCGGAGCGCAGCCGTCTCTGGATTAACTCACTGCATCAGCTCAGGGAACTAATGCACCGATTCTGCAATATACCAAAATAGAAAGTCATTGGAGTGAAATCAGTGTCTTCACCACATCCCCTCTGGCAGAGCGTTAATTAAAATGACTCTCTAGTGCTTTAGATCATCAGGTGTACATTGTTAACGAGCTTGGAGGAGAGAATGGGCTCCATATTTGTAGTTTAAGTACTGATGGAGTTAACCCTTCACCACTGCTGGCACAGCCCGCGCCTGGTGGCAGTTTCTCAGAGCATCCATCTGTGTTAGATGAGGCAGCTTTCTTAGAGGACTTCAGATGCCATTTAGCAAAGACGTTAACACAGGGCCCTGCTCAGTTCAGTGGCTGCATCTGCTGCTCTCAGGAGAGGGCTGGTGCCCCACCAGGCCCAGTGTGCCCCTGCCACACTCCTGGGCACATGGCAGCCTGCAGTGCACAGCAGAACTTCTGCGTGGCCTCACTGGCAGATGGTAGTGGGCAAAATTTGGGAGGTTCTTCTGGCTTTGCCTTAGTCCCTGGGATCAACCTCTTTGTGTCCAAGACTCCTTCACAAACACAGCTCCTCTTTGGTTCCTGCACCCGGAGCCAGCCTTGTGCCTGGGCTGCCAGAGGTTCGTGCATGAGGTTCAGCTCCATGGCAGAGCCTGTGTGGGATCCCCTGGGGAAAACCAGGGGTGAAAGCAGGGACACCTGGGGCGTTCTGTGGTGTCACTGCGCACCAGGTGACCCCATGCTGGGATGTGATGTGGGGATCGCCTGGGCCACCTCTGCAGCACAGTGAGCCCGACATGGAGCCTCTCTTCTGTGTGACCAACAGCAAAGCACCAGTTCTGGGAGGGTGAAGAGGTGTCCTCCAGGTGGCAGCTGCTGAAAGCCCGTCTGCAACATCAGTGTCTTCAGGGGCCCAGCAATCATTGCTTCTTTTCTTCTCCGAGTCTCCTCCTTGCCTTTTAGGTGATGGCAGTGAAAGGTTATTTAAAAAATCACTCCCGCTCTCAACAGAATCACTGCATGGAAAAACCTTTTTGTTTGTGTCAGAGGTTTGCACAATTTCAGCTGATGCACTGCTCTAAGCCGATAGGCACTCGCAGCGGTTTTAGTTTGCAGCTACCAGAAGCCATTTACACCTTTCCGAGCATTAGAGAGGTGCTTCCTCAAGCGTAGCTGTTTTAAACTGGAATTCAACCCAGGAATAAATAGCAGTGTTACATAATAAACTTACAAAGCTGCAGGTCTGTGAACAACACTGAAGTCATTAACACGGCACAGTGCAAACACCCACACTGGTGACCCCATTCCTGCTGCAGTCCCATCCTTTTGTAGAAGCTGCAGAATGGGTTTTTCCGATTGATGAAAAGGCGCAGATCAGCTGAGGCAATCCAGATCCACACCTGCACAGGCTCACGGCAGAGACGAAGCATGATGCCTGTGCCTGGGATGGGGGAGGGGGCCGGGGGGTCTTGCAGTTGGGGGGCAAGGAGGAACCGCTCGCCGCTCTCTGCACTGTTCTGTTTGCAGCTGCAGCGCTGCCAAATGCCCGGGCTCAGCACCATCAGCAGAGAGGAGGTGCTCAGCGCCTCGTGACAAACCCCAGCGAGCACAGCCTTTGGCATTTCTCTACCAAGAGGCTCCAGCCCCGCTTTTCCCTAAATGTATTTAGTTTTTGTCCAGGTTTGTGCACCTGTCTGCAACCATGAGCTCCCTTTTCTGCCTCTTGTCCCAGCCTCCAGCATGTGGCAGTGCCCCCCCTGGCAGTGCTTGGCCTCGGTCACACCACTCCCACGTACCCGACGTGCAAAAGCCCCTTTCTGGCGGCTGCACCGCTGAGTGCCATGTGAATCCCTAATGGCGCAGAAAGCAGACGCCCATCTTGTGACATGGGGAAAAAATCTGGGCTTGGTGTGATCTGTGGGGAACAGTGGGGGGCAGAAGGCGCTGAGCACGGCCCTTCTGTGGGCATGGGCAGTGTCCTGCTGGGAGCTGCCCTGTCCCTGAGGAGCCGCGTCTCACAGAGGGCTGCATCTAAAGCTGCAGTGCATTATTTCTGGCCTGCGCTGGAACATTTAAAATGGTGTCTGACTGATGTCAGCCATTAAAGGCATTGATAACAACTTCCAGTTGTCCTGGAAAAATCTGTCATGTTTCAACATGAAAATGACATTAAAGACTCCCTCCTCCTGACAACTTGAAAAAACCCAACTAATTTTTTTTTAACACACATAAAGCTGACAAATACGCGCCCTCTGTAACTGAACTGAGTCGTGGAGGAGACGCGTCGTGGCTAGATTGCATCTCCTGAAATGTCACTGCTCCACGTACCAGAAAAATAGGCCGTCCTCAAAGAGCCCCACGTACTTACTGGTGGAAAACAGAGCCAAGCTCTTTTGGAAATCTCTGGAAGGGAAATTATTTAACAAGGAAAAACACGTGAGCGATGCTGAGCCATTACAGCGCTGCACGAGCCCACCAAGCTGCCCTTTGCACAGCTGGGGTGGCTTTGTTGATGACGTTCGGTGCGTCCGGACGCATCTGCACTCGCCTCCTCGATGCCCGCGGGAGGAGCCCCTCCTCTGCCCTGGGCTGCACACTGGGGCTGGGTTCGGGTGACTTGGTTGGGTTGGCACCAGGAGTCACTGGGGGTCCTCGCCGGCTGAGCCTCGCTCTGTGGCGCCGGGCTCTGCCCCCCGGGGGCCGAGGAAGCCCCTTGCAGCCCATCCAAGGACACCAGCACAAAACGGATTTCCCATCCCACCTGCATTTTTCTTCAATTATTTATTGCTGTAGTTATAAATTAGAGATGAATGGTAGCCCCCAGGGCTCTCTGTTGGATGTGGTCCTTATTAACGAATTTCAAGTGTTTTCTGCTGCAAGGGGCAATTTTTGGCAAGGGAACTGTAGATTGAATGCTCACAGTTTGACACGTGCTCCTCCCTGCCAGCAAAGGGAGGAGCAGTGAATCAGCTACTCACCTGCCTTACCTTTGCCACCTTTTGCTTTCATAGCGGAAGGGAACAGCTGGTGACTCTAGTTCCCTTCTAGCTTACAGGTTTCATGATGACCCCTACTCATAAAGGCATCATGCTTTCCCCGCAACTGTTAATTACAGCAGTGTGCCCAGAATTCTTACACAACCATTTAGTAAAATTAAATCCACTTATAATGTCTTTTTCATACAAAGCATCCCATAATAGGAACCGCGCTGTTTGGCTCATTACTCCCACTGTGATGCTAATGCAGCAGCAGCCCAGGTGTGCTGCTGGCCCCCGATGCGGCTGCTGGGAGGGAAGCGCCGGCACTACACCGGGCCCCACCAGCGCGCCCGCCCCTGTGCCACGCCGCCTGCCCCCCGACACGGACCCTGCACCGCACAAGCGGGGACATTGAGACGAGAGCTTTTGCTCATTTTTTTTTTTTAATGTATCACAATGAGCAGGAAACATACGTGATGAAATATTTCCAAAGGAGTATATTCAATTACCATCTACAGTCAACTCAACTATGACAACAAAGTCTTTTGTGACAAATTTTTTCAAAGTTTTGAAAGTTCCATGTGGTTTCTGTTTCTGTTAGTCTCCATGAATTTTGGTACAGTTCGAGATCAGCATTGTTACAGTAACAAAAAAAGCTAACAAGACTACATTATAGAAAAACACCAAGAACATCATTTTTGGTTTCACTTGCTCTATTTTTTGTACATTGCAAAGGCTGTTCATACCCCTCTTCACCTCAGTTATGCTTTCTGTTCTACCCAAACTCACCCCCCAAAATAAAACCAAAATAAAATAGTCAAAGCTTTGTGTTTCACAGTGGGCAGTATCTCAGCGCCAACCAACCAGCCAACCAACCAGCCAACCAGCCAACCAACCAACCAACCAGCCAACCAACCGATCAACCAACCAACCAACCAACCAACCCAATTTCTGCTTCTATTTAAAAGTTCAATTTTTGTTTTCTAAAGCAAAATATATTTCCACGAACACTGAGTGCGCTGGCGGTGCCGGTGCCTCCCTCGCCTGCTCCCGCCCCACCTGCCCTGTGGGCGCGGGCGGCCCCAACACGCGCCTTTCACCTTACTTTATTCTCAGTTGTATGAAACTTTGGCCATCTTCACCACTTAAAAAAAAACCTTTTTATTAAAAATAAAACAGAAACCCGCTCAATGCTAAGTTTAAAATCTTCTCCTCGCGCCTCGCTCTCCCCACTCCCGGGCGGATAGAGGGTGCGCTCGGGGCAGATGGACGCAGCCCCGCCACGCACCTGCCCCACTGCGTCCCATGGGCAGCGGCTGTGGTGTGTGGGGCCATGCTGTGTGGGGCCATGGTGTGTGGGGCCAGGTCCGGTCCCGCCGCCTGCGCTGTGGCGAGGGGAGGAGGCAGCCTCGCACTGAAAGTCTCTAGAAACATTTACAAAAAATACAAGGAAATGAATTTATAAAACCTTTTAGTGGGTGGGAAGGAGGAGGGGGAAGGAGGAGAGGGAAATTGCACTATGACCAAGCAATATAATTAAAAAAAAAACAACAACAAAAACCAACAAAAACCCCAACAAAAGGAAAGGGTTTCAAAGAGACCTCGCAGAACTTGACAGATAAAGCTAGTGTTAAATTGTTAACTCGTATCACAGAATCAAAAACAAAGAAAAAATTTCTATATGGTACAGACAGAGTAACATACAACAGTTAAATGGCAAAAAATATATATATATATATTTCATAGAATTACAAACAAGATAAAATAATGGAAAACCAAAACTGTACAACTTTAGAATTTAAAAAATGTTCATCTCAAACACGGGGAGAAATACAAGAACTTTTGTTAAAAGAAAGCAGTTTGTTAAAACAGCGAACGCGCTTTGTGTTCTCGTTTCCGTTTCGACACCTTATGCTACAGCTGATACCGGTAGGAACATCGGATGTACTCTCTTTAGTATCGTCTACTTAAAAAACAATTAAAAAAAGAATTTGCACTGTGCATTAGCCTAGTTAGAAATATGTACAACAGTTCGGGATCTAGTCTTTCATCAAACTAAAACCAAAACTCCATAAAAACAAAAGAGTCCCGCTAAGAAATGAAACCCACGTTCGTCTCGGGGCACTCCGGGCTCTCGCGGCGGCGACGCGCGGCCTAGGCCCTGGGGAGCCCGGGGGCGGCGGGAGGAGCCGCGTTCACAGTTATCCAAGTTCCCTTTGAAGCAGGAGGAGGATGAGGATGGCGGGGAGAAGGCTCTCGCGCTTTCGGGGCAGAGGACGCGGGGGGAAGGACATCGTTCCTGTTGACGTTTGGCTACAGAAGTGGAACGGCCAGCATCTGTTTGTCTCCAGGCTCTGCGCGTTAGCAGCACCAAGTTTAACTTTCCAAGTCCAGCCCGCAGGAGGCGGGGGAGCACGCGGCGGCACACGGCCCAGCACGGCCTCGCACGCGGCCCTGCTGCCGCCCCGGGGCCCACAGACGCGGCCGGGGCTCCTGGCGTGCGCTGCGAGTTGTCTCTCTGCTTGCAGAAGAAGCACAGATAACAACCTGGGTACTTTTTTTTTTATTCTTTATTTAAACTTAGACTTGTTTGTTTAATCAGAAACAAATTCTCAAGTAAAAAGAATCCTTTTTGCTCATTCTGCACCAGTGGTGAAAGGGTATGTCTTTGGATTTTATTTAAAGCATGAATTTTCTTTAGAGAAAAAAATGTAACAAAACCTTGTTTTTGTTTTTTTTTTTTAAAGAAGGAACAGAGTGCAGCCTAATTACACAAACAGAAACAAATGCGTATAGTTCAGGAACAGAGTCTTTGAAGCATTTACAAATGAGGAAAAGAAGAGGAAAAAAAAAAACCCAACAGGAAAAATGGAAAATAAGAAAGAGATAAGTGCACAAGGGTAACAGACATAGGTAAATCGTATGTATTTGCCTTAAAAAGTTTCAAACCCCCAACAAAAAATATTCTGCAAGGGATCCTACTGACCCCCAAAACCCTTTGAACTTCTTTCTTTAGTTTTTATAAAATAATTATGCAACCACCCTCTAAGAAATGAAGGTAGCAACCATAAGTGGAAGATTACAGGATGGGGGAAGTGGGGATAAAGGTACAAAGGGAGAAAAGCTCGGGCGAGTCAATGGATTGCAATCTATCTGGCTAGGAATGAACAAGACAACATCAAATGAGAAGCCGTCAGCTGGACCATACAAAAGCTAAATGTACACAAAAGGGTTTTTTCTTTTAAATCTACCATACTGCTTCAGTTCATTTCCAATGCAACAATCTACTCAACACCAAAAATGGTCATATCTATCATAAATACAGAAAGTCAGTTGTTTTAAAACTTATTTTTTAAGCTCCGAGTCCTCAACACTCTTTGTGTTTTTTTGTTTTTTTTTTTCTGAAAAGTGGGAGTGCTTAACTTTTCCCCTTGAAATTGGCTTCAGCAGAAAAGCTACCCTTAAAATCCCCGAAAAGCTAAAGCAGTTCACATTGTTTTTCTCTTGAATACTTTCTGCCCATTTTAAATTAAAAAAAAAAAAAAAAGGAAAAAAAAAAAGAAAAAAAATCCTTTTCTGGAACAAAAACAAAACAAAACAAAAACCCCCGAACAAACAAAAAGAAATTATATATATATATATATATATATAAAACAATGATTCTGAAAACAGAACAAAGTGTGAGCGATTGACCTGAGAATAAAAAGACATTACATTTCTTTTTTCTTTTAGCAAGCCATTGGTATCTGAATGCTAAGATAGCAAGAAATTTAAAACTGTAACAAGGTGGGCTGCTTTCCCATACAGTGCATGCCGGCCTCTGCTGTGCTATCGACGTGGGGCGTTACTGAGAAGGGGCAATGTACAAGGGGCTTCCGCTCCGAGGACACGACGGAGGCAGCACGGGCTCTCGTCTCCCAGACCAACAGTACCTTCGAAAGGACAAATGTAACAGGTTTGTCTTTGTCTTTTTTTTTTTTTTTTTTTTTTTTTTTCAGTTTTATTTTATTAAAAGGAAAGGAAAAAAGAAATGTAAAACCCACCGGCATCGTTATATGGGAAAACAACCCACACTTTTTCTTTTTTTCTTTTTTCTTTTTTTGGTTAGAAGCTTTGGAATTGCAGTTAGTCTATTTTTGAAATTGGTTTGTTATTAACTTTTTTTATTTAAATTCATTTTCATTGTTCATCTTCAAAGCTTACAATCTGAAGGTGTCCATTCCTACGCTAGCTAGACCACTGTCCTTAGGGCAGCCGGGCTCCCGGGGCCCCTCCGCCGGGCTCGCCGGTCCATCTGACTTTTGGCTAAGATCCGTGTCAGACTCCTCCGAATAGTCGTCTGTTGGCATCGAGGGCTGAACCCCTGAGGTGCTGCATGAACTTGAGGTAACCGTTGAAGATGAGGAGAGAGGAGGGAAGGGCGGCGGCGGCGGCTTCCCCGGTGGGGCGCGGGGGGCGGCCGGGGGCCAGGGCTTTCTGGAGG
>NC_034418.1:19368514-19401358 GCF_002078875.1 Numida meleagris | reverse complement strand
GCTGTCGTTTGAGTGAGCGGCCGACTGCGAGGTAGATGCGGTGCTGGGGTCGGGGGGGCAGGCAGAGTGAGGTAATAGACTGGGGTGCTCTTTGGCGTTTCTTGCTGCTCTTGTGATTGTTCGGTGTTTGTGCGGGGCTGACTCGAGATGCTGACTGAGGGCTTCGTCCCCACACACCGTGCTCTCGCACGCCACGCACTGGTACGAGCCGCTGCCCTGGCCGCTGCCGGTGGGCACGTGAAGCACCATCTCCTGCAGGTTCGCCACGGACTGGCCGAAGAAGCAGAGGGACTTCAGGTGGTCGCTGGCCGCCTCCTGGTCGCCGAAGCCCGCCTGGCACTTGCGGCAGACCAGCTTGTACTGCACCTTCGGGACGATGAAGGGGTCGCAGAGGGAGTCCGCGCCCTTGCCTTCTGCTTCGGGCTCCTCGGGGGGGTTGGGCAGGAGGGGGGACACCTCGCGGGGTGCGTTCTTCTGCTCTTCTTGCTTGGGGGGTTCTTTGGCAGGGTCTTTGTCCGGGGTGGCGGCCCCCGTGGGGACGGGGGTTTGGCTTCCTTTGGGCTGCTGCGCTTTCTGCTGCTGCTGCTGCTGCTGCTGCTGCTGCTGCTGCTGCTGCGCCTGCCGCTGCTGCTGCTGCAATGCCTCCTGCAGACTCTGCTGGTATTGCTGGTACTGCTGCAGCAGGGAGCCGGGGGACAGCCCCAGCAGCGCCTGTGACAGCGCGGGGCTGTAGGGGAAGAGCCCCTCCATCCCATACATGGGCTGCAGGTACCCGCTCTGCAGGGCGCCGGGGATCTGCGGGGCGTAGTAGGGGGAGAACCCAGGTACGAAGTAGGGCAGGAACTGGCTGGTCAGCAGCGTGGCGGGGTCGGAGCTCAGGGCGGCCTGCAGTGCCTGGAGCTGCGCCGGTTCCACCGCGTACTCCATCGTGGGCAGCGGGGCCGCGAGGGCGCCTGCCGGCGCCTCCCCCTTCTCCTTCTTGGGCCCCGGCAGGGGGTCCCCCTTCCCCTTGGGCGCCTTCTCCTTCTCTTTCGCCTTCTCGCCCTCCTTCTCCTTGCGTGGTGGTGGGGGCTGCTGCTGCGGCTGTGGCTGCGGTGTCGTCGCCGGTGGCTGCTGCGGGGCCACGGCCGTGCCCTGCGCCGGGGTGGGCGAGCTGAGCGCTGCCGGGGGCTGCTTATTTGGTAATCCAGAGGTGGGAAGGCCAGGCGAAGGGACGTTTGTGCTGGGCAGGCCCATCAGGTTGGGTTTGGGAGAAGTTAAAGCTGCAAGAGGGAGGAGAGAGAGGTGAGGAGCCACTCGGCACAGGCGGGCAGCAAGCAGCAGGCCGGTGGTCCTGGGCCGCAGGTGCAGCCCCTTCCCCACACAGGGCAGTGCCAACCAGGCCCTGCGGTGAGCTCATTGCCTGGCCGTGCTCATGGCCTTGCACCTGCCACCACGCCACGTGCAGCACGCTGCCATGGACACCCAAGAGCTGCCCGGCATCGGGCCCAGCGTAGGGTGACTTGCCCTGGAGTAAGAAAGTACTCAAAATGCAGGCTGCCCGCTGTTCTGCTGCACCTTGTGGCGCTTCTTGCTCTGCAATTGGAAATGGTGTTAAGGAGCCCCTATCCTTGGAAGAGCTGTCACGCTCAGCACTCTGACCCTCAGACCGCCTCTTTGGTGAGGATGGAAGGATTGACGGATGGACGGACAGACATCTGCCACCACCCATCAGAACAGAGATCCCATGCTCAGATTCACCCTTCAGGAGCTGACTGCGCACCCCTCCTGAGCTGCAGCTCACCCCACATCTGCGATCCCGCTTTCCCAAAGAGGCAGCAGGCACAGGTGCGCCCCAGTGGCCTCAGTCTGGGGAGGCTGAATGCGTTTGGTGAGGGAATTATGCCAATGCACAGGGCTGAGGAGGAGCGTGGGGCAACTCAAGGGTGCAAAGAGCTTTGGAGAAGGGCTGTGGGATGAGAGCTGGTGCTGAGCACTGGGCAGCTGGGGCAGGTCACTGGCAGTAGGCTGTGGGGATGCGGCTCCTGCAGCAGCAGCTGAGTGTCCCCAGGATGCTTCTCCCCACTCCCTAAGCGCTGTCTTTCCCTTCCTGCAGCTGGGAGGAGGGCAGCCCGCCGCGTCACAACAGGAGCGGCCAACCAGATAATACCACCTTTGCAAACATGGGTTAGTCATTCACAGCCTGTTCTAGGTGGCCCTGCCTGAGCACAGTGTCTGGACCAGATGACCTCCAGAAGTCTTTTTCAACCCAAACTGTTCTGTGATTCTGTAAACAAAGGGAAGAAAATCTCCCCACTTCATGGACAGCTGAGCAGAGGCACAAGCCCTGAAGAAACAACCCAGCACACACAATGCACCTGGCTCTCTTGTGTAACTTCAGCCAAACTTTCTGAGCTGTTGTCCCCTGGACAATGGAGCTGTTTCAGTCCCCTGGGCTTGTTCTCTTCAGATGAAAACTTTGTTCCTTTCCTGGAATGTAGCTTACAACTACAGGTGCCACACAATGGATTAAACATGTTCGCAAGGATCATTTCCCAAAGCAAATTAGAAGTTGCTTGGCTTTGGCTTAGGTTGTTGTTTTTTTTCCCCTAAATGACACAGACAAGGGAAGGTCTTGATTAGAGAGCACCCAGTGAGGATGGACTTAGGAAACCGAATGAAGTCCTTATCCTCCTCCACACTTTTCCTTTCAGCTTCCAGCAAGAACAACTCTAAGCGCCAGCAAAATGCGGGCACAGAAGAAGGTGCATCATTACCATGAAAGAACAGACACACAGGCTGACAGCAGCAGATGAACGTCGCAAGGTAAGGATGGCTTCAAAGGAAACCTACAGCTCCAGATTTTCTCTTACTTTAACACTTCCCTATTGCATTAGCTGGTCTAGCAGAGAAAGCCAGAGACAGCAGAAGGAACCAGAACCAGACCATTTACTGTAAGTGCAGACTACAGTTTCCAATTCCTCAAAAATATCTGAAAAATAGTTATTTTGGTACCGACCCCTCTGAAATTCCAAAATGATTAACAGCTGATGTCATGGACAAGTCCTTTTCTCACACCTGCACTAAATGGGTGTTCCTCTGGCCACACACGCGAACAGGAGGGAAGTGCTGAGCCACACAGCCCTAACACTGCTACTGCCAATCTTGTTTCAATCTCCACAGATAAGAGAGCCCTGGTGATGGTGACTGAAGAGGGCTGAACAGGCTACATCTAAGGCATTTTGTCCTAGTTGGGTGGTGTTCATGAACCACAAACTCCTGACTGAACCCCATGCTTCTGTAAGAGGCTCTGTGCACACGACTACTGTGCTATTTCAAAGTTTGCCAGGGACTCATGCATCTCCCTGGGGCAAGAACGTTGTGTTCTGGGGGCAGTTACAAGCTCTGTAATACTTCCTCAAGGAGATGGATGAATGCTGGAATGCGAGGTCTGCTGGTCCTCCCAGCAGCACCAGCACAGTTCCCGGGATTGATTTCTGCTCTCACAGCTGATGGCAGTTGGGGCCACAGGAGCACAGCTCTGAAGGACTGATGCATTAGTCACATCCACTGCAGCTGGTGAATGCACTCCCAGAAAGGAACGCTTTGTGCAGGAAGTCCCTCAATGCCATTAGGAGAAAACAAAAATAAAACAAAGCTCCAGTTTTCTCACAGGCACAGCCCTGTACGGTCAATGACTCCACAGCCGGGAACTGGCTGCAGGATCCCACCCTGCTACAAAACCGTTCCACAAAATCCAATCTTTTATTATCACACTTTCAGTCTTTAGAGCTGCAGCACTGGGAAACAGCGATGGATGCACAGCAACTCCCGCTTTAGGTTGTGCCATTCAGTAGGAGAGGGCAGGAGAGAAGAAGGTGCCCTTCTGGGGCACAGTGGCAGCTTTGAGTGCTGCCAAGGGAAGTGCAGCAGCACGGCACTGCTGTGCACATGGCTCGTGCGGGCAGCAAGCCCAGCTGCTGCCAGGCTGCTCTGCCCTGTGAGCAGCACGAAAGGGACCTGCACACAGCTGGGGCTGCAACCAACAGTCTGTCTGAGCTGCAGCTGCCCCATTTATCCTGATGAGGTCTTCAACCAACATCATCGATCCTGAGAACCAAGCACAGGCACCCACAGCCCCACCAGCCCCGCAGCCAGCAGGCAGCTGACACACAGGTCCTGGCTGCTGCAGGTGGCGGAGCCAGGGCAGAGCGCTGACTTGCACAGCTGGAGTGCAATGACACAGACCTGCACGGTGGGAGTGCAATGACACCTGTGCTCCTCTGCCTTCTGGGTACTGAGCCTCGCACCACTGCCTGCACAGCTGCACTGCAGGAGCCCCCCACACGGCCGTGCCCTGTAACACTGCGTGGCACAGAGGGAATTTGTGCTTCTCAAAACACAGCAAAGGAACAACCTCCTCGCAGCATCATGGGTTGGCAGCTAAGATGGATGCAGCAGTCTCCAAAACCCTGCTGCAAACAGTACATTTGTCCATGGTGTCGACCATGCTGTTGCATTTATGCACAGGCTTTGGAAACCTGCGTGCAGAGCTGGCCTCCTGTGCAAACAGGAGGGGACAAACTTACATCCCTCTGCAGAGGACAGCCTGGGGAAGGAAGCCAGCAGCAGGGCTGCAGGAAGAGGCAGTCCCAGAGAGTTCAGCAGTGACTGAACCAAAGCCCTCCTGAAACCTGGCCTGCTCTTGATGCTGTACTGAGACAACAGTGATTTGTGAAGGTATGAAGTGAGCTTCCATGCAGCAGCCTCACAGACTTCAGATAAGGGTGCATTATGGAGAGGTGCCATTGAAACGGATGTTCCCTAACTGAACAGCCCCGTGAGGTTCGAGCACAGGAGCAGCGGCTAATTCAAAACATTCCAGGATGCCTTATCTGCTGCGACAGGCTTTGAGCAGAGATGGCCTGACCTTTGGAGCTTTATCTAAAGGCCACAAATAGTCTGTTTGACTTTCTAAATAGCTCAGTCCTGTCTAAGCAGTCACTGATTGCTTTTAACATTCATAGTACGTAGCCCCATCTCCCCAGGACACATCCTGGTCTTTGGAGAAAAATAAAGGCAGCAATATACATTTGAAGCGCAAAAAAGTAATTTTAGATCTCATTATAAATTTGGGGTACTAAGTAAACAGTCTGAGATAGCCTGACAATATAATTTGCCAAAGAGATTGTCTTGGCCTACTTCTGGCCACTGAACTGAGATCCTCTGTAAGAACAGAAACAGCATGAAAATATTCTGGCACACAACGATCCCTTCAGGCACACGCCTAGCACCAGGCTCAAGGAGCAGCAATGGGCAGCAGCCTCAGACAGAATAGACTGCAGCAACTCTTTCTAACATGGCTTAATTACAATGGACAGTCCTACACCCGCAGTTAGGAACTATTTTATCTCTCCATGGGGGTGGAGGGAGTTCTTTAACTATGCAAAAAACTTTGTGGAGAACCTAGCTCCTAACACAAAACCCTTCCAGCTAAATTCACTCTGATCTCTTCTGCTTCTGCCATGAACATTGGGAACCATAATACAAGGTAATCCCCTCTGCTGCTCGGGCAGAGGGAAGGATCATGGCTCCAAGAGGACAGATCATCTTTGGAAAGGACAGAACCCAAATGCGAATTCACAAATGCAGTGATTGGACATTTTCCACTTGCCAGCAGAAGATATTCTGGAGATGAACAGTGGTGGAGGAAAAGGTGAACACAACCACTTCCAAAGGGAGAGAAGGATGCCTGTTTTGCGCTGTGGGTCTCTGGTGCTCTCTTTAGGATGTTACACCTGAAGTAAGCGTAACATAGTAACTGCAGGCTCTGGTGATGTTACTTACACTGAGCAACTCTGCAGCATAACTGCTCATACCAGCTGCTATCCTTTTGTCTAAGTCTTTGATTTGCTTATCCAAAGATCTACCTCCTGGATGACAAAGAAGACAATTTCATTAATGTGACACCATTGTTTTACCCAGCAGCATCAGCATTCAGTTCCTCAATCTGTTGAAATAGGAACTTAAGAGACAGCCTGCTGACAAAAAGCATCAGAAAATCTTTTTGGAGACTGGTATCACTCCAGTTTCTAATCAAGAAGCCAGGAAGATCGTATGCAGACTTTACAGTATGAACTATAACTCATCATCAGCCTCATCATTAGTACAGTAAGAGAAAGTTACTGTTTCTGGACACTATCTAACAGCATTCAATCTGTAACACTGGAGTACAGAAAACAAAGGTACATGCTGGTATATGTGGTGTAACGGCCCTTCCAGCCTGAGACAGGCTCAGCCTGTTGCTGAGACAAGACATGGGAATCACTTCTTGGGATATCTGCAGAGTTGCCCTGGTGAAAGGCAACTCGACGAGGGATTATCAGAAGTCTGCCATCAGAGAAGTCTGCCATGGGAAAGCAGGTCTGCTAGAGAACATCAGTTACTCTGTTACGAGTTGCAATTCAGATGCGGGTGCATCCTTGGGATGATACTGATGCAGCAGGGATAGAAGGCAGCCCCTGGATCAAGCTTTCGAGATCTACTCTACTGAACACTACTTCCCACTTCCAATATTTGCTACATAGCATATACTTTCCACCCCGCCACCAGGTACATAGGAATACTGCATCCTGAAAAAACAAAGTCCAACAACTGGAATTAGGCCATCCAAACAACTAGGCCAAATTTCCCTCTTATGCAGTCCTGTTAAGAAAAATCTTATTAAAATACACAGCAGATTTATCATATGACCACACCACTGTTGGCTGAGAGGGTATTTGCAGGTGGGACCCAGCTTGTAGCTCAGAAAACAATCCAGCACCCCATCGGGATTTGTCCTGGAGGTCACTGTAAGGACGGCACATAAAGACACTCCAGATTCTGTTACCACTATTGCCAGGTACATCACATTTCCCCGATAAACTGTTCAGAATTACTGAAAACTTGGGACAGCATTACATAAACTGAATTTAATATCAAAAGGAAAGATATAATGAACAATGCATTCAGCACATTAGTCCTTTTCGTATTCTATTTGATAAATCCTCTATTTTCAATTTCCTTGAAGGTGCATCAGATTTTTTAGTCTTTGCTAATGAAACAGATCTGCAGCATGATTTTGCTCTATTTCAGATTTTGCTAGCAAACCTGAACTTGGGAATTAAAGATAAAATACCTGTTGCTTATTTGCTGCCAAGTAAACATTCCGGACTAAAGGGCTGTGCACCCTATTTCAGTCATTCTGAAAGGAACATCCAACTGTGCTAAAGATGCGTCAAGTTCATCTGCGTCTCTGAGCAGTGTGATAATATCCATACCCACCTGTGTTGGATGGAGTGAAGCCTGGTAAGGATGGGCTGTTGAGGCCTGGGAGCAATACTGGAGGGATGCCCTGTAGTGCTGGGTATGCAGCAGGAAGGTTAAGAGCTTGCAGAGGGGTGTTATCAAACATGCCCTGCTGTTGAGCTGCCAGACCAAGAACCTCATTGGCTTTTTTGATCCGGTCCAGCTCCTGCTGAGCCATCAACTGACGTACAGTAGCTGGGTCAAAATACTCCTTTTCCTTATCCAACTGGCTTCCAATGGTTTCTTTAACTTTGGAGATATGCTGTTGAGAGAAGATATGGTCACGTACAGACAGTCGAGCGCTGTACTTGATGCCACACAAAGTGCACTCTGTTTTGGGTCCCTCATAACTTGTTTGGTTTATACCAAAATGCTTGGCCATGCTGAGTTTGGACTTCTTCTCCTTTGCCCTAGCATTCTGGAACCAGACCTGAACAACTCTCTTTGGCAGTCCAATGTCATTGCCCAGGACCTCACACTCCAGCATGGTAGGTGTCCTGTAGTCATTAAAGCATGACTTAAGAACTTTTAGCTGGAGATTAGTCATCTGAGTGCGAAAGCGTTTCTGTCCGGGCCGATCACCGCTCTCCCCAGATTTGCTGGCTGAACCACTTGCACCAGGGCTGGGTGAGCAGGGATCTGCAAGGCTGGATGTTTCGCTATAGTCCACAGTACCTTCATTATCGTACTCTTTGCTGTAAAAGCTGGGAGCTGGGCTGACCAGGCCAGAAGACAGCCGATCTTCATATTCAGACATGGCTATCATGGCAGCTTTTGTCAGACCTTCGCTGGGTCCTGATGTCGATTTGGTTTCGGTTGCAATCCCTGTTGCGCTATCATTGTCTGCGTTCCCTTCATCTCCTGTTGTAGTGTCTGTGATTGCAGTGTTGACAGAAGAGCAGTCATCGTTGTCCAGCTTTGTTTGGTCAAAGCTCAGGTTGACCGAGGACATGGAGGGACTCTCAAAGTCTTCTATCCCTTCCACCTTGATGGAGGATGGACTCAGCAGAGTTCGAGGTGACAGTTCCATGCTCTTGTTCACGGGAGAGAGAGGAACACTCTGACCATCACTGCTAGTTGGTGGCACGTGGGAGAAACTTGCTCCATCGAAGATGTCTCCCTTCATCTGGAGTCCCCCATCGCAATCTAAGAGCATAGCAGACAACGTCAAATTGTATCCAGCTCTCTTGGCCTCATGCCAGTGGCGAGATCGGATGTGAGCTTCAAGAGCTGTCTTTGCTTTAAAGAGAGCTCGGCAGAACGGACACCGTCTGTGGGCTTGGGCAGGCCCCACAGCTCGGAACTGCCCCTTCCTTTCCCGCGCACGGGTGTTCTGAAACCAAACTTGCACCACACGTTTCTTCAAGCCCACTTCATGTGCAATGTGATCCAGCATTTTCCGTGTTGGGTTGGAGTCGAGCAAGTACTTCTGATACAGAATTTCCAGCTGCTCTGGGGTAATTGTTGTTCTTAGGCGCTTATCCCGTTGAGGTTCTTCTCCTCCAGTCCCGCTGTCATTTTCTCCAGGGCTCGCACTGGCCTTCTCCTCCAGCTTTCTCTTCAGCGTGTTCATTGTGGATGTTGGTGTTGATGGCGAAGTAGCTGAACTTGCTGAAATCTGTGGTAATGTTCCAGACAGCAGCTGGCTCGCAAGTAGTGGATTACTGGGATCGAAAAGCATGAAAGGCATATCCAGCGTTCTGTCCAGGAATGGGGGATGGATAAACTGGTTTTGTGCACTCAGAAAATGAAGCTGCTGATGCTCCTGCCAATGCTCAAAGGAAGGAAACGCCAGCTTACACTGGTCACACTGGTACGGGATTAGCTGCGGAGGTAGGTTTGCCAGCTGTTGAGGGGTGGACGTGTGAATAGGTTTGAGGGAGAGATGTGACAGCTGAGATGGACTTGGGCTTGACTGTGACAAGGAACACTGAGGAGGCTGAGGAGGCGGAGGTGGCTGTTGCAATGAAGAGGGGGAGGATAACTGTGAAATCTTTTGGTGTGCTGAACTTGTCTTCTGTTCTCCTTGGTCCTGTTGCTGCTGAGACTCTTGCTTTGGTTGCACTTGCTTCTCTTGAGTTTGGTTTTGCTGTGTACTTGGAGGTTCAGACTGCTTTGGTTTCTCATCTGTAGCTTCTACTTTAGAACTATAAGTGGAGGAATCATCTGCCTCTGCTGTGAGCTGCAGAAAAGCTGAGGAGGTTGCATTAGCTGAAGATGTAGGTGTGCTGTAAGCTTGCGAGGGCATCGGTGTGCTGCAGGAGGAACTGGTAGGAGTCAAAAGCTCCATTGCATCCATGGAGTCTTCATTCTGGCTATCATCCTGTCCATCCTCATCCTCATCTTTGTAACAAAGTTTTTTCTGGTGTTTAATGAGATCAAAAATGCGCTGAAAGACTAGGCTGCACTTTTTGCACTGGTAATTCAAGTTGCTTGTTCTAATGTATCTGTCATTTGTAAGCTCCCGCCGCTCCCCATCTTTGCCTTCTCCCTGATTCTCGTAGTTTTTCCTAGCTTTTTGACGGGCATTCTGAAACCACACCACTATGACGCGTGTTGGGAGGTTCAGCAAGTTAGACAGCTGCTCAAATTCATCATCCTTTGGATAAGCATTGGCATCGAAGAAGTCTTGCAGGACTCTGAGTTGGTAGTCAGTAAAGCGTGTCCGGGAGGACCGTTTGCTTCCCCAGTACTCCTGCTTTTGAGGTTCTGGAGAAGGAGGCCGTGAGTCGATCTTCAGTTCTTCCAGGCTGGTAATAGGGGGATTACTGAAGTTGTACGGGGAATCCTTGTTCCGCTGGCGTTCTTTGAAAAGAGTATTTCTGAACCAGTGCTTGATCACTTTCTGGGGCAATCCAGATTTGTCTGCCATCTCTTTGATCTGTTCCTCACTTGGGGAATTGTTAATATCAAAATACTGCCGAAGGACTCTGAGTTGGTCATCGGTGATTCGTGTCCGTGGCCTCTTGTTCTGCTGCTGCTGGAGAAGGCTTGGGTTAAGCTGATGCTGGTATAACTGGGCCAAGTCGGTAGGCAGAGGGTCTACAGGACCAAGCTGGGGTGGCAGCTGAGCAGGTAACGTTTGTAGTGGCATGGTTTGCATCATCAGTGGTGAAAAGATGGGGAGCTCCATTGGCATGGAGAGCTGGGTGAGTGGCACAGATGGTTGGGCTGGTGCAATTGTAGGAGAGGTAATCGGTGGGGCAGAAGTAGGAATGGTAGGAGTAGAAGCTGGCTGAGGAGGTGCTGGAGGGAGTGGAGGTGGGGGCGGTGGAGGCGGCGGCGGTGGCTCTGGGGTCTGAGGCCGCAGCGGGTACAGTTTGTCATAGTGTTCTCGGTACTGTTTGGCAAATTTCTCTAACTGCTTAAAGGGAAAGTAATGTTGGTGAACATGCTCTTGGTGGCTCTTCAGGATGAGGATGTTTGAAAAGAATTTTCCACATGTATCACACTCAAGCTTTTCCAAGTTCTCACCTTGCTCCGTCTTCCCATTTTTCTTCTGCACCTTCTGCTTGTTCTCGTTATACTGAATGACAAGCTCAAAGCCAAAGTTTTCCAGCAAGGCTTTTGTGGCATTCCCTCTCGCATCAGATGCAATACGTGGAGGCAGTAAGGAGGGCTCTGAACTGCTGCCGGGTACAAAGTCCTTCTTGTCTTTGGGCTTTAAGTTATCAGGCAGAGACTCCTTAGACGACACATTAGTGTCTCCCCTCTCCGCACTTTCTCGTGGGGTTTCTTTTTCCTTCTCCTTCACTACAGGTTTATTCTTCTTCTCTGGGTGCTGACTCTGCTGTATAAGGACAGAGTGAGGTTGTGACAAGGACAGCTGACCTTGCTGCTGCTGAAGGAGCTGTGGATGGCTCTGTTGAGGGAGCTGAACCTGAGCCTTCAGGTCCTCCAGCAAAGTCGGACCTGTACCAGTCAGTGTCAGTGCACCACTGGTGACAGGCAAACTAACTTCTGGGTTGAGCTGGAACTCAGCACTGGGAATGTAGAAAGGAAACAAAAGATGCTGCTGTTGTTGAAGCTGCAGAAGGGTCTCAGTGGTCATTGGAAAGTGTGGCAAAAGTGCTGGATTGAAGAGCTGAGACTGCAGGAGAGCAGCTTGTTGCTGCAGTTCCTGCTGCAGATGGGCCTGGACTTGGGCCTGCGCCTGTGCCAAGGTCTGAGCTTGCTGTTGCTGCTGCTGTTGCTGCTGCTGCTGCTGCTGCCTGGATGCAATCATGTCTGCCAGCTTCTTTCGGTTTACCTCTTTGGGCTCAGAAGGGGAGGAGATATTAGTGCTAACAGGATTACCTATGGGAGGAATTCCCATGGTGTCACTGGGCACCTGATTGAGCAGGCTGGGAATGGGAGCTGTGCCTGAATTGCTTGTGTTGGTGGTTGTAAAAGCACTACTGTTGCTAGTGCTCACTGGGCTTGGTGTAGATGAACCCAAAGAGAGACTGCTGTTGCTGCTATTGCCAGCTCCATTACTACTGCCACTGCCCCCGGCTGCCTCTAGCTTGGCCGCGCGAGCCTTGGTTTGGTGCAGGACAGACCTCATGTGGATCTCCAAGGTAGAGCTCTGGCTGTAGGCCACGTTGCACGTGTTACACTTAAAGGGTTTGTTGTCGGGGCTACTGGTAGGTTCAGGTTGCCCAGTAGCAGACTCTTGGAGGGCTCGTTTCAGTTTATGCAAATGAGAAACTGAATTGTAATGAACCAGGAGAATGTTCTTTTGCGTGAAAGACTCCTTGCAGACTGTGCATTTGTAAGGGCGAGATGGATCTAGGAACTTCTCCATAGTGAAGTTAGGGCCCTTCCTGAAGGGTAAGGCCCTTTTTGGTTCGGAGCCAGAATCCTCTGGTACTGACCCCGAATCACTCCCTGTCGGGCTCTGCTTGTCTTCCAAGTCGCTCTCTTCCTCCTTATCTTCCTCAACTATTATAGTGTGGTCTTCTGCAAGTGAAGGATCACCCATAGCAAGGAGGTCTCCGTTGACCAAAAGACCACCGTACAGCTGCTGGATGTCGGCTTCACTCAGCTCCAGATGGCTGGTTTCCAGGTGCTTCTTCAAGGCCTGGAAGGTTCGGAAGCTGCGCTGGCAGAGGCAGCACATTGTGGCTGCCCGGATCACATGGTACTGGGAATGGAGCTGCAGCTTCTCAATGGTTTTGAATGCCAAGCTGCACTGGTTACAGCGGTACTTGTAGACGTGGCGATCAGACACTGGCAGCTGGGGCCGCTTGGCATGAACTTCATTGAAATGTGTCTGCAGGGCTGCTGAGCTCTTGAACACCTGGTTGCATCCCTTCTTCCAGCAGAGGAAACCAGAGTCCTCCCTGGCAGAGCTCTGATCAGCCGGAGTGGGCTTGGGTTCACCACTGTGCTCTGCACCTTCTGATGGCAAAAGACTCTTTCCAGAGTCCTCAGAGAGCTCTGTGAAAACAAAATCACAACAAAATTGGAAATTACACTGATGCACAAGGGCTGTTTTTTTTCCCCTTGCAAGACAGGTAGATATTTCTAACATTTCACCTCTACCTTCATTCCTTTTAATACCAGCCCATTATCCTCATCACAACCCACTGCATAAGCCTACAAAATTTACTTTCTTCCCACTCTGAATATCTGAAAATGATTCACACATACACATTTCCTTAGTGCATTTACCACCTTTAATTCTCCCTTTTAAGTGAAGGCCATCCAGCCACCTATCTGTTTTTGCTTTATTTCTTTGATATCTGGACTAATTTCCAGTAAGAAGGCTTCCCCATCTGAACACGGCATTTGAGTCTTGGTCCTATCAAAGCTAAAACAGGAATGAGATCCAGGTACTACAGGCAGCAGCACAAAAGGTGTTGTTTGACGGAGAGAGAAGAAAGAACAAGGACTTGGTGCACTGCCCCTTTTCCAGGGTCTCATAGTACAGTTCTGCCAGAAAAGGCAGTGAGATATTGGCAGAAGCTGAAGAGGGAATCCCACTGCCCAGCGCAGCGCTGGCTGTTCTGCCCATATGAGCGCTGTCCCACCAGCATCACTGCCTTTGTGCTGACTGCCTGAAGGGAAGCAGTGGCTGTCTTAGTTCCCAGAGTCCTCGTGGACTTGCCAGAAGGGCACAGAAGGTAGACTGACACTGCTTTTCTGCCAAGTTTAAGATGAAACACTTCTGCCCATGCAGAATGTTGTTCTTGGGATGCTCTAATGTCACACTGCAAAGCCACGACTGAACTGCCATGTGTTCAAAACACAGCATGGCAACGAGGCAGGTGGGAGAGATCTGAGCCGGACAAGCACTGCAGCAGCTCAAAGCTCCCCAGCGGACGCACCTGAGCTATGGCAGCAGCAGAGGTGTTAGCAAAGTCTGTGCCAGCAGTTGCAGCCCTGGTGGTTTCCCAACCAACTCTCTAAGCCCTCTTACCACCTCGTTCTCACTGCTCCCATCTGGTCTCCTTCACAACGATTTAATACAATTTCCACGTGAATTGCCATGGTGTGTGAGCTGTGCTGTTCTGAGCTGCCCTGCCCTGCCCTGCCCTGCACGGGGACACCCGAGTGCTGGCACAGAACAGAGTCAGCCCTGCTGGCCAACTGTGATCCTCGGGAGACGTCCAGGTACTGGAGATCACTGAGGGGGGATGTCCCTGGCCACGGCAGCCTAGGGACAGGGGGACGCGTGGGCCTCAGTGACCGCACTCACCAGGCTGCTTCCCTGGCTCCTCGGTGGTAGAGCTCCCATCCTTCTCTGGAGCAGCCGCTGGCAGAAACATGCTGCTGGGCATCATCACCTCAGGTGTCGTCACCTGCAGACAGGGAGGTGGGGATGGAGGGAGAAGAAAAGCACAGGAAAATATTTTTAACGTCTTCAGTGGCAAAATTAGACACCAGCATTGTACAGTCAGAGCATCACTTTTCATAGCTCACTGAAGACTCATGTTTATTAGACAAAGCTCACATCAGTCAAAAGTGTTTCTACAGTTACATTCTGGACATAATTAGCAGTGCACACTTGAAGAATAATCTTATTATTAATATTTTTCCTTTATGTAGAATTCAGACTTTGATCACTGACAATGTTTTGTCATGGGCTGTGAAACTTCTTGTGCAACCAATTAGGTAGATAAGTTGAAAGGCCCACCTTAAGCTGCTGAAAACATAATAAGGCCCCTAATTAAATCATACCTCGTAAAGTACACTGTAATCTTGAACTAGGGAGCATTGCAGCACTGTTTTCAAAGTGTATCGATGCAGGAAAGGGAGGGGCATGAGAAAGAAAAGTACAAATAAGGAGAGAGGTGACAAAGGAAAGGATGAATAAGGAAAGACTAAAAGGACAGCAAGCTGTCTGTGAAATACAAAGCTGCAGGTAACCCTTTCCTTGCTCTGACTGATGTGTTCCCTTCGCCTCTCTCCAAGTGTTTGCCCAGAATCTGCACCTTCCTCAGTACATCATCATTCCTGCACAGCACCTGAGCACCAACATTTGTACAGAGCTGAAGACACTGTGTGGTTCTTCGGAAGTCCCAAATGCTTACACTTGTCTTTTTCTGGAAAACCCCATTTCTTCAGGTCTACTTGGTCACACACAGCACAAGGCACGCAGCTGTTGGGGCTGCTACCTGCATGCAGGACAGCTTGCTTCCTGCACAGCTGGGGACCAGGAGGCCCTGACCAAGCTGCATGAGATACTGACAAACCATGGTGAAACTGCACCCGAAACACTGCACACCTCCATGCAGGACAGGAAGCCTCCTTTATCGATGTCAAATCCCACCAACCTTGGTTCCATTAAGTGAATGGAAGCAAAAGTGGTCTGCCAAAGCCCTCAGAAAGAAGGCTCATGAGTGGCTGCAGCCATCCAAACCGTGCAGCAAGGGATGTGGAGCTGCCTCAGCTGCTGAGGGCAGCAGCAGCAGCATCATGTCTACAGCAGTGCCATGTCTACAGCAGCACTGCACCTTCAGCAGCACTGAGCACACAGCAACACTGCACCTACAGCAGCAGTGTGCCTGCAGACACCTGCAGGGAGGGTGGCACTGAGAAATCACACCAAGGGATGCTAGGCACACCAAATCCATTCCATTTTACTGTAACCATGAGCACTGATGGCTGCGGGTGGTGGGTCAGGAGAGGCGCGAGGTCGCCGTCCATTTGTGGGGCTCTGAGGACGGGGAGAGCAGGGATGCTGAGGAAGAAAGGCGCTGCCCCTCTCAGCTTTGTCAGCAGGGAGAGTGCTTTCCTCGGATCTTCAGGAATTACGAAAAATAAATGATGAGAAATTAAAAAAAAACCCAACAGAGTAGAAAAAGAATAAAATTATCTAACACCTCAGCTGCACATCATTATAGAGAACTGCGGGCTTTTTACACACATTACAGTAAGGCAGCCATCCCCACCACCAGACTCAGTACGACGGATCAGTAATTGTTTTCATACACTTTAATTAGAAAAACTCAGATGGCTATGAATAATAATGGAAAAGAGAGACTTTTGCACTTGAAAGGTTGAAGTCAATCAAGTGTGAATGACGGCAAAAAAGAAAAAAAAAAAGACACCAATTCATCAGGCCTCTGTTGTCTCGCCGCGTCTTTAATCATAATTCCTGATTGGGATTCAAGAAGGCAGTAAGCAGCGGTTCTTTGTCTGCCTTCACCTTCCGTCAATTAACTCTCCCCGAAATATAATCATCAACCTCACATGCTCCTCTGCATCTTAATCTGGGTCTCCAAACCAATAAGTCCTGCCCTATATGTGTTTAAGTAATTACCTTTATCTACCTGCATCTCCGCAGCCACAGTTCTCACCCAGCTCCCGCCCCTCCCTCCGCACACACACAGAAATAAAAAGGCTGCAGTACATTAAGTGTGCCGCAGGCACAAAAGCCAAAACGGCAAAAAGAAAAAAGCTCTGAGAGCAGTACAGGGCCCAGGAACGCTGGGTGTGGATGTGGGGCACAGCAGTGTGGACAGCGGTGGAGTGCTGCCCCAGGAAGCATCTGCACCAGTTCTGCTTCTGCGGCCTACCCGAGCCGCTGCCATCCTTGGCCTGCAGAGCAGCACCAGCCCCGGCAGCCACAGAGCGCAGAATGGGGCTGCACATCTCCAGCGGTTCTGCACCAACACCGAGCTCCATCCTTCTCGGTTTGAACCATTTGTTTGTTCAGACTGCAAACCCGCTGCAGCACACACCGTGTCCTATTTGGGCATGTTGTTGCTGCTTTTAATATAGACAAAAATAACAAGGGTAGGCAGGGGACAGGAAGGTGCAGTGGGCCACGGTCACCTGACAGGTAAGAGGAGGAGGGGTGTTCTGAAACACAGCGCTGTGCTTCAGGTGTACTGAAATCACACTGATGGTTCTGGGGACAGAGGAAGGAGCTCTGTGCTCAGGGCCCTCCTGCCCCTTCCCCCGAGAGCCACTGTCAGGGCTGTGCTCTGGGAGCCCACCCACGGCTGCACTGCGCACCTGTGTCCCCGGGCTGAGACTCCCCTCAACACCAGCCACTTCACCACAGCAACAGGTCAGTATGTTTGAACTGTTGTTAAAAGAACAACCCTACAGACCTAAGTCAGGCAAATGTGATTTGTCTTCTTCCTTTCCTTCCATACATACACCTTTCGCAGTATTAAGCTGCACTGCTCCAGCTGAGGGATGGGGAAGGATCTGTGGCTCACTCTTATCTTATCTGCTCTTTCTGACAGCCCAGTGGCTGGGTGTGAATATAACCATCAGGTTCTGTTCATCAGCACTTGGACGGCTGCAGCGGCACCTCCCGTGACGTGTGTGAGCAGCTCCAGCCATGCCCACGAGCTGAGGCCCCACTGCCCCGTCCTGCTCTCATCCCCCGGCAGCCCACAGCAGGCACGGAGCGCTGCAGGAGAACGGCACTGACTGAGATGGCAGCCACTGCTGGGACAAATCTGCACGTCCAAGAACCTGTCAGATGAAATTCTATCTCCTCAAGAACAAAAAGTTCCCTTATGACCAAGAGATCCACCTACACACTTGGGCACCCCGATGGCCACTTGCTTGAACAACACAGCCCAGTGACTTTTTGCCAAGAACTATAGACGGACACACCGTGCTTCCTTCCCCCGTCCCATGAGCACCTCCAGCACACAGCACGCTCCGACACACGGCCGGACCCGCCAGGCCATGGCTTTGGGAAGAATCTGTGAGCCTGCTCCCCGCAGCTGACACTGTGGTGGTGATGCCCCATCGGCAGCAGTCCCACCGTGCTGAGACACTGCACTGAGCTGCTGCGCAGCGCCACATCGGCCCCGGGGGCACACAGCCCTATTCCTGGCACGTCCGGAAATTAATCTTTGGGTACATGAACAAGCAGCTCCATTCACGCACTGCATCTGCCTTCTCCTCCTTTCCTCAGTGTGAGCGACCACATACGTGGACAGTCCATGTGGCTCTTCTGTAATGGCCCAGGAACGCCAAAATGGTGCAGCTTTCAAAAGAAAATCTCCAGAAGGGGTCTGAGGAGATACATTACGATCCCCATGTCCACGCAACCTAGGGGGAAACGCGCGCCATGCAAGGTTCCCGAACCAGACAAAGGAGGTAATTTCCATTACAAAGAGAGAGAGAGGGTGCTGGAGTGAAAAGCTTCATTAGACTCAGAGAGGCAAAGCGATGGCAGTATACCAAGGTCACTTCTAATTTAGACCATCTAATTGGCAAACATGGCTCCAAATGGCTATCATCTCACAGGGCTCAGAATTAATGAAGCCCGATTATTTTCATTACCTTCATCCGAGATGGAGAATGAGACACAGAGTGAGAGGGAAAGGGGGGAGCACGAGGGGGCGAGAAGGAGGGAGAGAGAAAAATTGAATGACAACGAAGGGAGAGAGTAATGAGAAAAGACAATAGGAAAGGGGAAAAAATGTGAAGACGGTGTGAGGGAGAAGTGCGGATGGCAGGGATGAGAAACCATTGCTGGTCGAGCAGGAGAGAAAAGAAAACGATGAAAAGGAAATGCCGGAAACACCGGGAGAGGACTGACAACAGCAATGGGGAGAGAGGAGTGCGCCGCACGCCGAGCCGGGGGGAGGGAGCTCTGGGAAGCCGTCCCTTCTCCTGCTTCGAGCCCATCAGTCTTGTCAATCGACTGAGCCGGCGAACTGCACTTCACCCTCATTAAGGGGCTCTCTGCTGGAGCGGAGCGGGCCTGAGCCTGGCAGAGAGGCTGCTGGGTGGGAAGATGGCGATCAGAGCACAGCGCGGCCGAGACGCCGCGCGCTATAAACCCAGCCACGTTTGTGTGTAGCTGGGGGGGACGAGGGCTCCTGGTCCCCTCTGCACCGCTACGCTGCCCCTGGAGCCCTGCCCCGAGCCGCCGGCCGCAGGACAGCCTCCGGGCTGCGCGCCGCTATGAAAGGACGGGGCACGAGCCACGCAGATATGAGATGCTGAGCATAAGCAAGTAGCTGTTTCCATGGCAACAGACATATTAGACACTGCAGGTTCCTGAAAGGCGTCTGATAAGGTATTATTAACTGGAGCCTCCTCCAAATGCCGAGCGCAAAGACACTGTGTCGAAAGGGACCTTGCTCCCATTGACTGGTCTGCGATTCACTCGGCAGCGCCGAGGCCCGATCCGCACGTCAGACTAAGACAGGAACCCAGAATAAGCAACACTACGAATGCCGCATGCTGCCAGGTTCTGCACAAGACACACTGCTCTCACCAAATATTTGCCATACGAACCAAAAAAGAGCCATCTTCTTGACCTGCATGCAGCTTGACATGAAGAAGGAGAATCAGACTTTCTACCCAGACAAACAAACAGCCACCCAGGGCCACGATTGCAGAAAAAAGAAGCAAGACAATGAGCACCAGAAATAAGCCAATCTCCACATTTCTCAGCAGAAGTGCTGCACACTGCAGCAGAAGAATGAGGTCCTGCTCTGGCACAGAAGATGCAGTGACCTGAGAGAACTGTCCATACCACAGCAGTTGCTCTGGCTGTGTCCCCTAGGCACTGCCCTGAGCTCCCAAACAAGAGGTTTCTGTCAGTCTTTGTGTATCTCAGAGGGCAAACACCTGAGCAAACACTAATTTTGCCATTCAGTGGGTTTGTAGACTGCGTGCCCTGCAGACAGCCCAGCCCAAACAAACCACCCTCACAACAGCACAGCAGACACCCTTAGTAAATGGATTGGGTTTACTGGCCTAAGAAAGGGGTTCAGCTTCTGTTTACTTCTCTCATTGGGTCAAAACGTCTTCCTTCAATTTAGTTAGAAGCCATCCAGACTTGTTCAAATCCTCAGAAGGTATATGCACAGTTGGGCACCAACAATTAAAATAGATGTAGGTCCCAGATGGTCTTTGTGATGGGACAGTTCCTTTACCTTGAAGCATGCAGTGGTCCACCAGAGCAGAGCAACCCCTGCTTGAGCCTGTGGATACAAATAGCTTGTAAACATTAGTGATCTGCTGTTCGTCGGTCTTCCTAAGTCTCTTTATATTTTGCTGTTCAGAAGATGCTGGGTGGGACCTGTCACTTTGGCTGGGTTTTCAATGGGTTTTCAGGTGTGGTGCCTGCTTGGGTACACAGAGTTTTTCCAGGCAGTTACAAGTGGATGGTCCAAGAGTGGTCACTGTGAGCCTTCCCTGCACCGTGACTCCCGCGGAGCCACGTAGGCAGAGAGAGGGCAGGAAAATGAGGGGAGAGGGGGCTCACAGAGCAAAGAGGGAAGATGAGCAGCACAACGGCATGTGAGGAGACACAAGAAGACTGGAAGGGTGCTAGAAAGGGAAGACCAAAGAACGGTAAGAGAAAAGCTGGGTAGCACTGCATTTGATTGCTTAGTTGGCGCCACAGAAAGTGAATCGATAAAAGAACATGAGTGTTATGACAAATGTTATTATTGCCCCCTGTGATCAGCAATCAGCAAAGAAGGGAAAAACAGAGTTGGGGTGCAGGAAAGAAATCACAAAGAACAAGAACTGCCAGGAATCAAAACAAACACTTGTGTACTTGGCAACAAGTTCTTAAATGCAGCCACAACCTTGCCTTGAAGATTGCATAAAAAAAGTGTAGAAATCTGACAATACATCCAATTTGTGAGTTTAGAAAGGGTTCTGAAAATGTGCGTTATTAACTCTACCTGTATCTTAAAGTGACTCTAACAAATGGAAAGGCACACTCATGTGCAACCCAAGAAAAGAGAACTCATGAAAGAACACGCTGGGACTCCAAGTATTATTTACGGAAGAAAGCAGATGAGTGCTGGCGAACACAGCCAGCCTCCGGTGAGCGCATCTGTGCGGTGCGTCCCACCGCGAGGCCCGGTGCTGGCACAGCGTCCCATGGGTGCAGCACTGGAGAGATCTGCAGCCAGCAGCGCTGCTGGGGCCAGAGCACAACACCGCCTCTCAAAACAGCAACCTGAACACTGCTGCTGATCTGCTGTTCCTCACCAAGCACTGGCTCTTGAGATAGCCAAATTTTGGTCCCTTGAAGGCAGCACTGGAGAAGGGCTCCCACGCAAGATGCTAAACCACAATCTGCTGTCTGAAGTTTCTGCTGAATGTCAGAAGCTGCACAAGCAGTAATAATCACAGCATAGACACTGGCACAACACTGACAATCTGTTCTAGAAATGGAACCAAGGTTCCACTTCCCTTGAGCTAATGTCAATGCATCCCTTGCTTGTTACTCTGAAAAAAGTGAACTGCTACACAAAAAAACATTGGCATTTTGTATGGAGTGAATCCTGACTGCAGTAACAACCATCCTATTTCACATAATCACGACAACAATCCTCACTGAGTGAACAGTGCAGAACACGGGCTGCACAACAGGACTGGCTCTCCTCCCCCAGACGAGGCTGCCAAGGGAAGCTACCCTACTGGTTCTTAAAATCATATTCTAAGCAGGAACTCGATACCTGATTTCCTGTAATGTTACTTTAATCACCCTGGCTGTCCTCCCGAGAAATTGCTAACCAACTCCTGAGTATCTTCCCTCTCTGCAACAAAACCAGCACAACACATCAGCCACTGCATCTCCCAGAAGTATCTGTGCAAAATGTATTCCCATGCAATGATCTCAGTAGTTAAAGGAAATCTTATTTATTCCAATTTCTTCACAAGGAGATTACTCACTCGGCACTGCAGTATTGCCATTTGCCACAATGCCCAAGCATGGACAAGCTGGTCTCTGCAAAGGAAACATGCAAGGATGGGAGAAACCTCAATGACAGAGTGCAGACGGGTGAGGGAGCTGCCCCTGAGCCCACTGCAGTGAGCACAGCTCACGCAGATCAGGCCATCCCTTCACTCCTCGCACTCCCTATGAAGGCAGCAGACATGCCTGCCCATGCCGTGACTTACCGTCATGATGAGTTTCTCAACGCAGTCAGGGGACACACTGTGCAGGTGAGTGAGGTGCAGCTGCAGGTGGATCTTGTTGTTGAGCATGTCCTGGCAGAGTGGGCAGCGGAGCATGGGCTGCACTGAGTGCTGGGTCATGGCATGCACCCGCAGCCGATTCACGTCCGTGTTACTGTACTTGCAGTATGGACACTGGTACATCTGCAGAACAGAAAATGAATTGTGCAATTGTTATGGCTGCTGCTTTCCTCATTCCTTACAGCTAGACTTTAGTAATTTGATGTCCTCTCCTGCAATCAGTTACCACCTTTCACCCACTTTCATTTATTTTACTCTTTACTTTTGTCACAGATGAAACAGTTACCCACTTGGAGATGTGCAAAAAGCCGAGTGCTTGTCCTTACCTGCTCCGATTTGGTTTCCTCTGAAGTTTTTGACCATTTGAAGGAGAGAGGCGACTCAGAGCTGCTGGGAAATGGTATTCGTTTAGAGGATGCTGGAGGCTCCATCAGCTCCTTCTCTGCCTGGCTGGCTGGTGCTGCAACAAGAAGAGATTCACATCAGGACATCCCCAAAGAGGCTGACGTTGGATGAAGACGATGTTTCCATTTACACTGCTGTTTTTTCTTGAAACACACACTGCTGAGTTGTGTGAGGATGAGTACACGGACTAACCCATATCCTACAAAGCCTACCTGGATGTAGAAAGTTTGTTCTTATTATCTTATATAGAAGGGGAACTGTGTCATTTATAGCCAGAAGCAGAGAAACCGCAGCTACTTACGCATGCTGCCTACAGCCTGTTAGGTGCAGGACTCCTTCTCTGCACTTGCATCTGGCACACAAATGCTGGGTCAGATGTGAAGGCCAACACATCATTCCTGAGAGCAGCTGGGCAGGTGTGGCAGAGCAGGATGCAAACCCCTGGCTCTGAGCACCCGAAGCTTTGCACGTGAACAGCCTGGAGTGCATCCACCTCAGGGATGGCTGGAAGCTGTGCTCGTGGATGAGCAGACTGCATGGTGGGTGCTGGGTGCGGTGCCACGCGGCCCCAGGAGGATGGCACCAACCCACTGGGCCCACGCATCCCTGGGGACAGCGCACATCGCGGGCGCTTCCCAGCAGCGGTCCCACGAAGTCCCAGCAGTGGGACCCAACCTGCAGGTGCAGGATCAGCGCATCCTGCTGCATTTCAGTGATGCAGGAGAGGAACCCAGAAGCTGCAGTGAGGCACTGTGCAAGTTAAGGCTCTCAGAGAAGGCGCATCCCTGACCTTTCCCCCTCCCCCGAACCCTGGCAGCCTGCAGTACATAAATTTGTGGGACATCTATTATTTAAAAACTGTAAGGACAAGTATATTATACACAGCCCCCGTCTCCTCCTCCCCGAACACACATTCATAACAGTACTTTAATCTGTCTCGAATCGACTTCAAACCCATTTCGCCCTTAATGGGAGTTATTCATTTTCACTTGAAAGGTAATATATGACAGCTGGATATTTAATATGATGGATCGGCTGCCGATTAACAAGGCACGGCAGCATTCTCAGACCGGTCCCCCCATACTCTTCCCCCTTCCTCTTCTCCTGGTGAGCTCACTGGTGTCTGCGCCTCGTTCAGAGGATGCAGTCAGAGCAAAACCCAGGTAAACCGCTTCCCTCTCACAGACCCTTCATTTACCGACATGAGTCGTGTTTCAGAGGCAGCACATCACAGTAAGGAATGTGATTTGTATTTCTGTCCTTCCCTGCCAGGCCTCAGCCCTTAGCACCAGACATACAGAGGCAAACTAACTTTGTGGAATCGTAGAATCATTCAGGTTGGAAAAGACCTCTAAGATCCCAACCCGAACCCATCCCACCATGCCCATAACCACGTCCTGCAGGGCCACATCTCCACGGTTCTGGGACACCCTTGGGGACGGTGACCCCATCACCCCTTGGGCAGCTGTGCCACTGACCGATCGCTTTGGGAGAAGAAATTTTCCCTAATATCCAACCTCACCCTGCCTTGGTGCAACATGAGGCCATTACCCCTTATCCTATCAAATTCCAGGAAACAGAAAACAGGCAGGGCACACAGAACACAATCTGCTGCAGGGCGCTGCTACTATGAATGTCTCCCAGCAGACCCAGCTGTGACGGAGCACTTCTGCACAGAACGACAGGCTTTCATTCGGGTCAGATCAGCAGGCTGAACCTGAACGTTCCATTTGGAGAAGGTCACCTCTCCAAATAACGGATGAAAACACTTCTAGTTTTGGAAACGGGGGGAGGACCAGCAGGTAACTACAAAACCGCATCAGAAAACCACGCGACCTCCTGCAGCTCAGCTGGAGCAGCACCTGGAGCTGCATGCGGGGCACCCAGTGCCCCAGGAGCCCGCTCCCCCTTGTGCCACCCCCTCCCTGCACGCTGTCACCAGCATCTCGCTGACCGGAGCTTTCCCATGCAGCCGCTGAATTCAGTGACTCAACTGCGGACACTGTCCCATTGCTGCTGAGCGCTACGTACAATCTCTGAAACCCCAACTGTGTTTCCAGTTTCCTTCCTACTGGGAAGCAGCCAACGCAGAGATAGGGAAAAGTGAAAAGCAGTTAAAATTTACTTTTACTTACCGCTTCCAAAATGTCCATTTTTCTAAGTGCACTTGATCCATCCCTAACTTCTATCCTTCAAAATCAGAATTATTAATGATTGTCCACATCCCAGAGAAACTGCTTTGTTGCAGTGAATTGTAAAACACATACTGAATATTTCTTCTAAGCATCATTTTTTTGTGCTGACAGCTCAGATGGGAATTTTAACTCAAGACTCAAGTTTATTGTTGATAAACAGCCAAATTCACTAAGTGACACATTCAGTCCGCATCACAGATCAGAGGAATTAAGAGCTCTCTTCTGCCTGGAGAAACGAGGACGCGCCGCTCCCGCGGCTGCAGCTCAGCGCCAGTCTTGGGGCAAAGGCAAGTCAGGAACGAAGGATGTGGACTTACAGCACAATGTATGACAACCTACCTATTAGTACTTGCATTATTTTGACCCTCTAAGCGGATTATTTCAGAGTACCTGGCCTCAGAGGAAGATCTGTGTTACTCCACAAATGCACCTGGAAGCCCCGTGCACCAAGACGGTGCTGTCCTGCTGGGGCCTTGAGGAGACTGCTTGTGCATCCTCGGCACCTCCTGCATTTCAGAGGAGGAAGGGAAATCTCCCCGGGGCAGAATGGGATGCTTCCACGAGCGCAGGTCCTTCCTTTTCTCAGGTGTGTCCCAAGAAGCGGACTCCTCCTGATCCGGGTGGGCAGGAGCTGTCTCCCCCACTGCCCAGCCATCAGGCTCTTTTAGCTAAAGCACCGCTGACAGCCCCTTCATCTAAACTTCCATCTCCCAGCCCAGCAACATAATGGAGAAGCCAATTAAATGATTATTAATTCATGCTGTTTTCCGTAAGCCAGAGGTTCTCATCTCCCTGCATTCCGTAAACCAGCTTGCCACTTGCCCTAGAAATTTACAGTGGGGTTTCTGCTATCTCCATTGATTTAGAGAACGGAACGACCCCTCCCCCACATGCAGTCTCTTCCCACCAAGTTAAGCCGTCAGCCTGGGAAAAAGTTTTCCAACGGGGTGGGGAGCTGTGTTTTCATCGCCCGATGGAAAATAAAATTCCATATTTGGTGGTGCCTCCCTCCGCTCAGCTCTCCCTGACGTTTTCTTGGAGCTCCCCCCCAGCACCACGAGCCCACGGCTGGATGGGGCTGCCCGTCAGCGCAGGAGCATCCTTCCAGCGGCTCTTGTTTTCCTCTGGAAATGCTGAGGAACAGGAGGGCTGTTCTACCCGTCCCACGCTCACACAGCCCTCACCCCCTGTGTGGGCAGGGCCAGGCCATCCCCGCAGCAGCCGCTCACCCAGCACCGGCCGAAGTGGGCAGGACGCACCTGGAGACAGCACAGCACAAACACATGTGGGAGTAGAGCTCTGCCAAGAGACCCCGGCCACGCAGCAGCTGTGAGAGCATGGCCCAGGCCTCCCAGAAATGGCACCTGGGTGTAGAGCACCGCTACAGTGCTGCTGGTTGTTACTTCTCGTGTTAATAATATATGGTTGGATGTTTCCTCATGAAACGCTGTCTGTTTACATTCCCTATTCCCTGAAGGTACCATTCGTTCTAATAAGATGTTGTAGCCATACTAGCAGGACTGTACATTGCCTGTTGCTCTACGGTACTTTTTCAAATCTGTATTTGATAAATAACGCGACTGTATGATAGACAGAGGTGAATACGCGAGGATCTGCAAGCACACCTTTGTACCCAGATCGTTACTGCTATCTTTCAAAAATACAGCTCTGAAGATGGTCATATAATTCATTTTTCTAATGCTGTGTCACACCTGCAGCCCACACCGTGTTCCAACCACAGAATTATCACTGAATGTTCACACGACAGAGCCCGAAAGGCCCAAGTGCCACGAGGCTGCTCCGCACCAACAACTGGGACACTGTGCACTGCACAGCGGTAGTGCCCGCACCGACCCGCAGACCTCCCGCTGCCCCCAGCCATCGGCACCACGCCGGGGCTCCAGGGGTGCTGCCTGCGGACAGAGAAGTGCAATGGGGAGAGAAACGGCCCGAGCCGGCTGGGCAAAGCGAGCTCATGCAGCGACACGGGGCAGCTGAGTTCTGACCAGGCCCAGGGAAGACCCGTCAGTACAACGTCACCCTGCCTCAAACACAGAGACACCCCACACCTGCAAAGCGGTGCATTAAAACCTTTCCTCCCAGCAATGATGCCTAAGATTACGGGTTTGGAACCATGGGATATTGTTTGTTTTGCATTACAGAGGAAACAAGAGGTAATCTTTTATATTTACCTATTCCATAAGGTTCTTGAACTAGCCATCAATCTGGGTGAATATTACCATCCAATTCAATTGAATAAATATTTCGACTAACTTACCATGAGAGTCTATATCAACTCATTTACTAAAATCAATGTGTAGAGCTTGGGCAATGGTATCAACAACACTATTTTTACCCACTCCTCCAGAAGAGCACAGGAGGGATGGGCAGCGCCAGGCAGCGCTGCAGCAAGTGGGAGCTCCCGGGCAGGAAGGGCACGAGCACAGCAGAGATGCTGGCAGCAGGGCATGGACTCCGTGTGCTGGGGGGCGTGCAGCAAAAGTGCCTGAGAACAGGAGGGCTGACACAGCCACTGACACAGCCTGCAGAGCACTGCGCCCAGTGCGGCAGCTGGGCCTTGGGGTGCTCCTGGCTCCAGCAGGCCAGTGGCCAGCTGGGAAGATGGGACCCTGTCGGAGCCGGGGAGAGGGCTGCCATGGAGCCATTGTCTCCCTTCACTTCATGGAAACATCAGAACAACAGCACCTGCTGGCACTGTGTGAGCTGAGGGCAGCCCAAGTCTGAACATCAGGCAGCTTCCAGGCAGTCCCAGTACCCTGAGTCCCGGCCCGAAGTTTCTCCTTGGCTGGAGCTGGTGCCCAGGAACCTTTTGTGCTTTGTAAATACTCAGGAAAATCACAATGGGACCGACTCTCCCACCCGATCCCCATCCCCATCCCATTTCAGGTCTCACACAGGGCACACACACTCCAGGGTCAAGAGATGCTCCATCATGGCCCCCTGCTCTGCTCCCCGCCAGCTCTCTCCTTTTCTTTGCTCTGGTACCACTGAGCATTCTGGCCATTAAGTGCTCAACAAATGCCATATATTAAAAAAATAGAAAAAAAAGCGGCGGGGGGGCAGGAGGACAGTAATAGATTTCCGTCAGGATGTGCCTGACCTGTTTTTTTCAATTTCAGTAATTAGAAAGGCAGTGGGCCTGTAGGAATTATTCATAAACTGCAGGAGCTGTGCAGTATACATTTATGTTAAACATGTCAAATCCGATTGAAATCATGCCTGCCAGCACCATACTCCATAAACACACTTTTCTGCAACAATTTCCCAGCTCTCGGCAGCCCATTAATACCTCCTTTAATAGCAATCTACCACGGATTCGAATCAGGGACGCTCCATTGCACTAATTGCTCTGTGTTAGGTGAGCATCATGGATTAAAAAAAAAAAAATCATTAAAAAAAATAAAAGCCCTTCAGGCTACTCCTCCAGAAATATTTCATTTCAATCCATATTTTAAGTAGAGTTTGTTTCTTGTTTTTTGGGGAAAAAAAATCTGATATTCTACATCTACACAACTGACAGTGCATTAAGAAAGTCTCTTTCACAGCTGGGTCACCGCAAACTGAAGCGCTTCTCTCTAGCTAAAAAACACATACAAACAGACTCCAAATCTTGCAAGTCTCGCACAGAGCTGTGCTGCTGGGGTTCAGGCTCCAGCTGGAAACTGGAGTGTGGATGTAATCATTTACATCCACACTTAAAAATGGACTCAAGGAACGGCCACATTTCTTCCCTCTCTGTTTGTGATAAGTCACATGTTAGTCACGGTGAGCTAATTTCTAAAGCTCAGGCACTGGCAGGGCATCCCCTGCACAGCGCTGCGGTGGGCAGGATGGCGGGCAGGACGGCGGGTAGGATGGCGGGCAGGATGGCAGGCAGGACCCCTGGGCAGAAGGGACAGTGGCTCTGGCAGAGGGCTGCACCGCACCGCACTCAGCAGCTGCTGCATCCCACTGCCAAGAGAGACAGAGAGCAGGTCTGCGCAGGCACGGGGCCTGCAGCCATCTCCTCTGCATGAAGGGCTCTCAGAGTCACACAACAGCTTTGCTTTCCACAAAACACTGCTGCCTGTGACAAGTGCACAGAGGCAGCGTGCGCCCTGCAGAGAGCAAACTGCACTGCACTTGGACACACCTTGCAGGAGCTACGAGATGCGTGAGAACTGAACCAAGGTAACGGGAATTCTCGCTTGGGACGGAGCTTTCCTCTCATGTACTTTAGTGGAAAATATTACTTTAAAAATGTTTTTGCTTAGGAATATTCTCTTCTAAAATAAGTACAAAAATGAATTGATAAACTTATTTTGCAGCTGAAAACATTTTGGCAAACTTACAATGAAAGCAGCGAGGTTTCTCCTTTCAGCAACACCAATCCCAGGACAGCCTGCACAGCTGTGCCGTAAAGCGGTCACACAACCCTGACTCACGGCCCCGTCCACGCCGACGGAGCCCGTGCAGCCACACGAGGCCTTTTTTCAGAAATCTCACAAAACTGATTGTGCCATCCACTGTTAAGAAACCGAGGTACCAAAGATGAGCAAATTGCTAAGGATCGTGATGATCAATTTGCAGCACGACAAACAGAGTGGGTGTAGTGTCCCCACTTTGGCACACTCCTCGCTGCCTTGGAGCCTGCACTTTCTCACCCATCTCCTGCTTTCAGGAACTGCAGCGCTCGCAGCACCTCCGAAGGGCACCCAGCGCGGGGCGGACCGTGCCCGCTTCACCCTGGGCCACAGCTCGCCTGCTCTTCGGGGAACGCTTCTGAGGCCCCTTCCCAGAAATTCTGCTCCAGCGTTTCACAGACTGTACCAGGAGACGTTTTTTTATTATTATCTAACCCCAACCTTTCTCCTTTCCATTTAGGGCCATTACTTCTTGTTGTCTATATCCTGAATACAGAGATCAAATTGTTTTCTTCCATTCAGAAGCATTTTATGCATAAGAAGACCTATCTTGTCCTCCCCTCTGGTCTCTTTTTGAGTCAGGCAAGCTCCTTTATTCCACTTTCTCCTCAGAGCTGACATTATACCGACCATGGTCTTTATTTGTGCTGTTCAGCTGTTCTGAAATTGCTCTGCTTTCCTGACACCCTGAGCTCCGAAGCAGACACGATCTTCCAGGGGAGGCTTTCCAGAGCTGAAGAAACGCATCTTTTTAATAGTATTTTTATCTACATCACAATGACTCAAGCTTCATTTTGAGAATGACCTGAACAGCACTGCCAGAATCCTTCCTAAGAAGAAGATACAAGATGCTGACTGCACCGAGGCCTTCCTCACACAGAAGGAAATTGGGTCGTGTTGACATGATTTGTTCTTGACAAATCCGTGTCGACTGTTCCTCATCTCATTATCTTCCAGTCAGTACTTACAAACAGTTGTTTGGTCAATTCCCAGGAAAATCTGGGGCAAACAAAGCTGGCAGGTGTGTGGTTCCCCAGCCACTCCTCTACTTACAGATAAATACTGTGTCTGTCCCCCCGTGGTACTTCCCTCATTTTCTGGGAACTCACAAGAGAGCAGCTGACAGGTCGGAGTTGTTTTGGTCACCTCCTCAGAATGCCCAAGGATGAAGCAGTGGTCACGGATGTGAACACACGTGGCTGAATTGAACCCTTTGCAACCTGTTCCTGCCGCGCCGCCAGCAGGGCTGCTGGTCTCTCCTGCAGTCGGCCCGTTTAGTCAAGATGAAAGCAGAGAAGGCGGCTGCTCTTCAGTTTTGCTGACATCGGGATTGATGGCCTTCCCACTCTGCTGAGCTGCAGACCAGCTCCTGCCTTGCAGTCTTCTTACAGCAAGGTAGTGTTTGAGTGCTTCCTTGGTGCTCCCTGTATCTTTCCCTGGCTACATCTCAACTTCCCCTGCTGCATTTTGATAGCCCTGTACAGGTGGACAATGCTCTTCTGTGGTTGTCAAGACTAACACCGCCTAGTTTCTATTCCCTTCCATGTGTGAAGTCCACAAGGACACAATGACATAGCCATGCTCTTCAAGGGAGCTTGAAAGCAGAAACAACGCAAAGCTGAGGGGTGGTATCTGTTACGCAAATCCACTGCACATAAACGATTTCAGAACTTTTTTGCTTTCAAGATGACAGCTAGTGTTGCTATGTGTTTGAAAGCAGGCCTCAAATTTAACAACCCATGTGCATAAACCTTGCTGGGGCTTTACACTTCAGGCTTGCAGTGGCTCTGGACGCTGTTTGTCCAGATACACACACAGCTCCCTAGGCTGCATTTTCCATTGTGTGTTTTCCTGTGAAAACTTAATAAAGCTGTGAAATCTACCCAAGGATTTTGCAAAGGGAAACCTTTCAGATTCCTACGCAGCAACATAAGGATTGTTGTACATCTGCAGTTTGTTTCTGGATGTCATAGATCCAGCAGAAAGAAAGCAGTAAACAAAGCACAAGCACAGGGTCTGCCTCTCTGCTCTTCTGTGTCAAAACCCTGCTACCAGAGTTAGGACCACAATGGAAAAGTAGGTTAACAATCTCTCCAGTCTTAACTACAGGGTGGGGTTTCATGATATGCTTAATCCAGCCTAAGAACTGTCAGCTGCCAACAAGGGCAGTCCCTTTCTCCTTCTCCAATCCCAGCTGCAGATTCCCACTGCCCGTGTCAGGCCCAGCACCACGTGAGAACAGGCGAGCTCTGACCCGTGGCCCCAGCGCAGCCCGGGGCTGGCAGGGGGATGCATGAGTGACCATGGCTCAAACTACGTGAGTGTGTTGCAAAGCTACACCCAAAGACTTCACAGCACGTACGTCACACTGACAGCGCTGTGCAGCATGGTTGTTTAAGGAAATAATTTTGCAGACTAGTGCTCTCCAACTTTCCCCTTTCCATTCTTAGATTTAAAGATAAAGGGAGACCAAAACCCACCTGTCCATTTACTCTGGTCCTTGTCCCCTGCACTCTCTTGCTCCTTGGCAGGCTCTTCAGCATCAACAGCTGTTTCATTGGGCCCTTCTGCATCTTCAGTGGCTTCTTCTGAAAAATAAAAAGCAGAAAGAATAACATAAAAATGAAAGTCAAACCAGAAGACCAAGTAACTTCCACTTAGGAACAGAGCACAACCACCGGGTGGCAGGTATTGGTGCATTCTCTGACGACCAACCACTAGCTGGTGGAGAGAGAGGCTACAGAAGATACTGAGGGGAGGAGGTGAAGAATCTGGCCTACCTCTGCCACTTATAGCTACTGATGTCCCCTGCAGTGTAACGAGCAGAAAAACAACTGCCTGGAACGAGGTCTACTCAGCCATGCCATAGATCAGAGAAGAGCTGGGGCCTGATTAGAGCCTTCAGCACCTTCAGCCTCAACGCTCCCCTCATTCCCAGCCCAACCTCCTGGGACTGGATGGCACTGCACAGCGCTGACCCTGACTGCCGAGACCCCAAGATCACCTCAGAGCAACACAACTCACTTCTGCTCAAAGTAAGGGGCAGAGGACACGGCCCTGACACATGACAGGGGAGGAGCCTGCTGAGGGGCCTTATTTTCATCCTGGTCGTGGAAAAAGCTCGAGCACACACGCAGCAGCAGTGCAAAAGCACGAAGGAAAAACATATACTCAGTGCCAAAGTGAAGCGCTGAAAGCTCAGAACAAAACACGAAATGCCACTGCCCCAACCAGGAACAAAAGCAGCGGCGTGCTGCGGCTGTGGCTGCACGGGGCATGTCGACACGGCTGAGTGCAGCTCCGAGCACAGGCAGCCTCGTTAGGTGGGACACAGGGAGCGAGACAGCTGTAGCTGCCAGACCTCTAACACCAGGATGTAACAGCTACATTATCATCTAACATCTCGGGTATTTACGTACAGTGCAGGCAGCTCGGCAGCTACCATGTAATTGACGGGGGCTACATCAACAGTGGGAGGAAAGCGTACTTTTAAGCCATTATATCCTCTTTTAGGCAGGAGAGTTCATAATTTTAACTTGCATTATGGTCATGGTAAATCCGAGGCTATCCTGAGGCTTTATCTGAACTACCTAACTAGTTAAATCATCTCCCTCCACACATCCTCCTCCTAACAATGACAGGGCAAGAAATTGGGATTAAAATATATATATTAGGAGACGGCAGATACTCAGCAGTGCCCTTTGAGAACGTGGCAACTTAAATCAAGGGGGAACTTGCAAAAGCATCCAGAGATCCGCAGTGATATTAAACGGAAGCGCTGTGATTTATACTCTACCTTTCACTTTTTTTGTACAAGCTAAAGATCCTTGAGAACTGCAGGGATCCCAGGAGTCCTCTACGGAGAGAAGAGACCCCCAGAGCGAGAGGCACGATGGGGGGCACCTCTGGGGAAAGTGCCTAATGCAGAAAGTGTTACTGATGCAGAGATGAGACAAGTAGTCTGCCTTGTGAGACGAGTGGTCAAGCTTACGGGAGAAAGGACTACAGAATCAGCAGTTGGGTTCCCATTTCAGAAATTAATATTCCATTTTTTTCCCCATTTGCAGACCCCACCCCCCCCC
>NC_034418.1:19260681-19368473 GCF_002078875.1 Numida meleagris | reverse complement strand
CCCCCCCCCAAACCCACTGCCTTGCTGCCTTCAAAACGCTGCAGTGCAGGGCAAGAGAGCGTCTATTTAACTGAGGCAGCTGGCGTGAAGAGCAGATTTATGCCGGCTTGATCAAACCCCTTCATTAAGAGTTGTCTATTGCCGTGTTAAACCCTTGCTAAGGACACCCGGGGGGTCCCAGCTCCCCGCCTCGGCTGCCGCGGGCGCTGCGGGCACAACAAAGGTGCCCGGCGCGGCAGCACTCCCGGCTGCGACCCGGAGGTGTCAGCATCGGCATGGCAGCAGGACGGAGAGCTGGCTGCCCGCTCAGACGCTGTCTGGGCTCTAACCTGAGCATGTGGAAATAATATACGTCTTCAAGTGCACTGTCTGGTTTGAGGGAAATAAAATAGGACATTCATAAGCAGTTACACCATCTGTCTTTATACCATCATCATCATCAACAAGGGGAAAAAATAGCTCCTTAAAATGGATGAAAGCCCAGGCTGACAGTAACCGGAAAAATGTGAGCTATGAATACCAATAAAGGTAGAAAATGATTAAAAAACAAGGCTACAAATGGCAAATCCTTCTGCCCTGCTCAGCGGGCAGCCCCTCATTCAAGGCGCAGCCTGTCTCACTGGGCAGCCCTTAACAAAGCCACCAGACAGACGCTTGTACCAAGCGCTCGCCGAGCCCTGTTCCTGGAAGCGGCTCCTCTCTGAGGATAAAATCTGCCTCCTTGGCTCAAACACCCCTGTGCTGGACAGGCAGGCAGCAAAAAAGCGCATGCATGCTCCAAAACCTCCTCCTCCTCTCTCAGCTCTATGCAGATTTTTTCTGAAGAGCAATTTTTAAAGCAGGATGAGAGGGGAAGAGCACAAGATGCATGTGCCCCGGGAGGCCTGGCTGGGCTGTGGGTCAGCAGCAGAAGCTCCATGCTCCGCTGCTGCTTGGCTCTGTGCTCGGGCTGTCTGTGGCCGCCCCGGCGCTGCTCCTGGGGCCGTGCTGAGGCTGTGCCGGTGCTCATGGGGGGCTCTTGTAGCTGGGCCCCAGTGCTGCCATCGCCCGCATGAGGACACGGGGCAGGGAAGTGTTAACTCCAGCCACCTCACGGCGCCCTTCCAACAGATATTTTTGGACAGCTGGATGAAACTGCTCGCTGTGCTCAGCCTAACTTGTCCTGCAGCCATCGGTGTGTAAACCGACTCCAGGGATGGTCAGGAGCACATCCTCCACCACACCAGCCCTCAGTTGGCCAATGGCCCCCAACCACCCGTGCTTCTGCACTTCTTTGGGGCATCTTTCAGACAGAACAATGCCAGTAGCACATCTGGTGGGGAAAGGTCCAATTTTCTACTTGATCCGTTGCACATGCACCATGGAGTTGTTGAGCTCCAGTTTTCTTCCATTTTAATTGTCTGCAAATGCCAATGGCATGCTGTTCCCATGCTGCACTCAAATGGAGCTGACCTCTGCCTCTACCTAAAGCCTGGGAGCTCTGCAGGACAGGAGGAGGAAGAACACCTCATGGTCAACTCCCAAAGGCCAAATGGACAGCAAGATGCGGGAAATTTATTTCCAAATAACAATGATTCTTTGAGGCTGCAAACACTGTTTCTTACGACTGATTCACCTTACAGTTTGACTGTATTTTCATCATGGGGACTGATAAAAACTCAACCAGATAGGTGCTCAAAGTTGTTTGTCTTAAGAAGTGTCCCAGTTGGGACTGATACTGAGGGGATACAATGCCCCTACAGTATTTCAGCTGTATACTGGAGTGTCTGCAGTCTGCTCAGGCTCCGACCAGGATTTAGAGAGCACAGGGAGGGCACTGAACACAGAGGGGTGGAAGTCCTTCATAAAATATAGTTCATAGGAGGCAACGGGGGCTCTGGACAGCCAGAGATGCTGTTCTGGCCCATGCATAGAGGATGTATGAGCTAGACTGGTACCCTCAGCTTCCCAGTTACATGCGGTTTATGGGTTTGTGAAGGGTAAGTGGACTTCATCCTCTGCTAGAAGCTCAGCAGGGCAGGTCAAGAGCTGTTGCTACGGGATTTGTACGAGGGGGATCACATCCCATTGAAGTACAAACGTCACAGCCTGCCCATGAGTCCCTGTGCCAGAGCGTCGACCATGAGGCATGTGACGTTTTATTAATAAATTTTCTTAAAGGAATTTTCCAGCCCTGGGGCATCAGGTCAACACCAAGAGAGCGCAGCTGTAACTGCGGGACATGCGGAGGGCCGAGGAGTCTGCTCCTCCATTGTACAGCACCGCCCCGTGCAAATTCCTCGGAAAAGTCTTTTCTTCCTTCGTGAATAAATCATTTTAGACAGTGGCATTTCCTTTTAATTTAAAATTAAAGCAGTCACCACGGGAAGGGGGGAGGGTGAAGAAGAGGGGGAGAGGAGTCTGGAAAATCGTGGGCATCTTCTGACATCCGCAGATGTCGGAATCTCTGAGCTCAGTTACACACTGAAAACGCGCCCGAGTCCCCGCGCACAGCACTGCCGCCCCTTCCCGAGCGGAGAAAGTTTGCGGGTGTGGAGAACTCAGCAAACGACGATGGCTGGATCCAGGCCAGGCTGAGCAGCCGAGACCTCCCCCCTCCTCCCCTCCTTCTCGCCTCTGTATTTTCCTTAACAAACCCAGATCTCGTATCCGAGGGGGTAAGGGGCATTTCAGGGGTGGCGGAAATGTAGCGACGGGAGAGAAAGGGCACGCATTTGCCTCCCCACCCTCCGGCAGGCTCAAGAGCTGAGAAACATTAGCTGTCATGAACCACAATCAAATCAGGTTTGAAATATTTAGCAGTGGCTTGGAAAATGCGGTGGTGCAGCTCTGACAGGCGAGATGTGCAGACACCCATTTTCCATTATAATGGAAATATCAAGCCTGTTCTGAATATGTATAACCTAGAAAAATGTATTGATTTTTCATTCGGCATTAAAAAAATGAAATACCCTGCAGCTGTCAAAAGCCTTTTGTTAAAAGCTCATCTTTCCTGGAATGAGGTTTACCAGAAACAAGTTTTAATTGTACACAGGGTCTCTCCTTTGAAACAAAAAGAATCACTGACGCTCCCCCTTTTCAGGGTAAGTAGCCAAAAACCCCCGCGGACGAGCAGCACTGAGACCCGGCAGGCTTTTAAGCCAGTACTGCAGCAGGGGCCGCGCACAGCCGGCTGCATGGGGAGCGGGCAGCACCCCAACAGGGCTTCACCCGAACCCGTCTAACCCGTGCCCGGGCACCAGGGGGAACGAGCAAACACAGCGTGTGGCAGGGAGGCGAGCTGGGCCACCAGGACACGCTCCCTGGAGCCTGACCAGCCGGCTGCCCCGGCACTGTGCGAGGCGGGCAGCACTCCCCGCTCACAGGGGAACTGGCGGCAGGTATCGGCCGCGTGCTACCCCACAGCCACAGTCAGACCCACTGCAGCTACAGTGCACATGGCCACCGCCACTCCTGCTGGGCGACCCAAAATGCTGCAGGGTTCTGAACTCGGGTGCTGCTGCAATCCCACGGCCTTGGCACCGTTCCCGCCTGCAGGACCTCTGGTCTACAGGAGAATGAAGCCGCTTGCCTTCTGTTTTTCTCCCTCATTGTTTCTATACACTCACTGGGCCGGGACTCATTTGGTGCACACCGCTGCAGGTAGGTGGGTGTGGAAGCTGCCGGTGGCCTGAGATGGGAACGCAGAGACGGTGAACCCTTCTGCCTCTGAATGCCTACTGCCTCAGAGCAGTTTTGTGAAAGAAAGAAGAGATGGCGCAGGTTAGGTCACAGAGCATCACCCCGAGAACAATTAGGCTATTTCTTTGTAACCAAGTAACCAGCCCAACAAGAAAAATGTCCTCCTCTTCCCAACTTGCAGACCATTTGCATGTGAGGATGAGACAATCCATCCACATGGAACTATTTTTCCACTCTCCTATATTTCTCACCATGCTCATCTTGTCTGGGGCTCAGCTGCAAGATGCATACATGTATGTATAAATACATTCTGTACTATCTCCTAGCTGGATTGTTCTACAGAAACTTGTTTATTTCCTGAAATAGACAGCAGAATGCCAAGCAGTGAAAGCACCAAGTACAGATTAAGCAAGAACACCATGGAGCTCTGGCCCTGACGTAAGAAGCTGGTAGGTGAGTCCCAGCACCTGACACAGGGCTGCAGGAAAACACTAATAATCCTACATGCATATCCTAGAATAACAGCACTTCTAAGATGGTTCTGTTTGAGAACATGGTCAGAGCGCACCTATGCTGCTTTCATGACGAAAAAGAAAAGGCCACCTATGAACGTGTCCCAGACTGACAGAGCCATCCCCACATGCCCATATTTTCAAGGAGAGGAAAGTTTAGCTGGCTCCTGTGCTATTACCAATAGAGGCAAGAGTTCAGGTGAGCAAAACAAGAAGTTCAGCAGCAAAAAGCAAAACAACAAAAGTTTGCAAACTTATAGCTTCTATCCTTTTGTTTCCTGCTCCAATTAAAAAGTTCGGAATTTCCAGCCAGTTTTCACAAACAGATCTCAAAGTCCTCCAACAGCACCCGTATCACTGAGTATCACCGGAACAAGCTCCTTGCTCAGAAGAAATGAGATGATCTTCTGCCAGATGCTGACATCTCCTTAAATACAAATACTTTTACTAATATGGTTACTACTTCTGCACTCAGGCGCTTTATCTGATTTACCAGCTCTGCCAGAGGCCTCGCTTCCGAGTACTCCGTGGGCTCGTGGTGCCGACAGTCAGCGTGCAGCAGGGATGGCTGATAAAGCCCCACAACCTTTTGCTTTGTAATTTTGGTAACAAGATGCACCAGTGTTACGGAAGAGAATAATCCACTCCTGCAGAGCCATTACCGCGGTCAGCTGTATTGCGTGTGGGAGTGGAAGGGAATCTGGATCTGATGGGCAGGGGACGAGCTTGGGAAAGGCCCCGACTGCTCTGGAACTCTTCATCTGCCGGGCAAAGCGGGCAAGCATGGTCCCGCAGAAAACATCGCCTGGGAAAACAGCTCTGCACAAACAAGGTCAGCTTCCCGGTGGGAGCAGAGCACGAGTTGCTCCCACCCCCCTGCCACCCAGGGGCTGTGTTTATCCAGCAAAGAATGGCTGACTCAGGGCTGGGGCACGGTGCCGCACTGCCAGGTGGGCTCCCAGCTCCCCCCACGGCTCTGGTGGCACAGTGACTGTCACAGAGCACCTCTGGAGGACATGCGCTCAGCTCCACGTGCAGAGACCAAAAGCAGGAACCCAATTCCTCAGCCAACACCGACCTCACTCTGTGCGTGAGAACAGGGCTATCCGGGTGTCTTTGTAAACCGGGCTGGATTTTAAGTCACTGGAGCCCAACAGGGATTTGCCCCCTTGAATTTCAGCAAAACTAGAAAGGTTGCTGCTATTTTCACACATGAAATGTAAAAAAAAAGGCAAATTCCTTGAGCATGTTTGTAGTGGAGCGTGATGTGATTGTGTTGTCATTTATGGGAAATAATCGCAAGCCCATCTCTCCCTTTCCCCCCATTTTCCAGTCCAAATAACCATGAAAAATTACACTTCAATGTCAGGAGGACAACAAAGGAGGGGCTTTCTCCTGCGGCTTGACGGCTTTCCAGCACCCCCCGCTCCTTTGGACAAAAACTACCTTCAATTCTATTTCATTTTAAATGTGATCTAACAAATGCATCTTGACAAGTTCCTTTCTTTTTTTCTTTTAAACAGCATTTTGCACAGTTTAACCTAGCTCCAAACTGGAATCAGCTGGAAAGGAGACTCATGCAAATACACAAACACAGATCAAACAGCAAAACAAAAGGAAACGCATCTCCAGCTCCAGGTCTGCAGGGAAGGACAGCTCGGCCTCTGAGATGGAGGCAGGCGGGAGGAGGGCCAGGGAACAAAGGGAAGGGACAGCGGGGAGGGTGAGCAGGGAGCAGGTGGGGCAGTGGCGAGGTGACGAGGCAGGATGGCAGCAGAAAGGGTCTGAGGACAGGGGGTACAGAGCCCAGCACACCTTTCGGAACAAAGAGACTTGTGCCCGTGGACGGTGCTGCTCACTGCTGACCCCCTCCCAGCAGCAGGGCCGCCAGCACCAGGGTGCTCCCATCGGCCTGGTGAGACACCTGCAGCTCGCCCTGCGTCGTGCTCCCTCCCTCCCCACAGCACTCCTCCTCAGCACCCGTGCCCTGGGAAGGCACCGTGCTGCACAGAGGTGATGAGATGATGCTGATGCTTCACAACTGCTGCAGGCTTGCTGGGCTTTTGGATTTTTAATAATAAAAAAGCCATCTTTGCTACCACATAAAACATCCATGTTGTTCATCCTCATGCAGCTCTCCAGACGAGGCTGTCTGCTCAGAGAAATTCATCTCACACCCACAGGCTCACTCCAGTCGCTTTGGGGAGGGCCTGTGGAACCAGTGACGTGGAACACTGTGGAGACAGCCTGCGCCGAAGGCGTGAAACTCTGCTTGTGCTGGTCTCAGTCACAGCAGTTGTGGCTGCGGTGTCATGGAATCCGGCTTCTCCTGGAGCTTATTTCCAGGGACTAACACTATATTTGAACACAGAGAATCACAAATGACATAAATGATGGGTGTATGGGGTCCTTCTGGATCAAAAGAGGATCAGACTCGCATTTTTCTTCATGAACTGCCTGCAGGAAAGGCTCACGGACAGGACTTGCAGGTGGAGTGCGATGAGGGAAGGTGAGACGCTCAGCTGGGTTCTGCTTCATCTCAGCTGTGAGACTGACACTGGAGCGTGACAGGATCCAGGGATGTACCCTGGCCCCAGGAAACAAGTAAAGCTCAGCTCCTCAGCTCCTTAGCTCTAAAATGGAAACAACATTTGTCTGTCCCTCACAGGTGCCAAAAAGATAAATGTGGCAGTGTTCGAGGGCCCGACACTTCAGTAATGGAGGCCGTAGCACAGCACATGCAAATGCAACCACAGAACATTGTGCTTTCATCTGGGAGAAAACAATCCCTGCACAGAGCTACCGGGGCAGGAGGAGGCCGGGAAGGGCAGCGGGCAGGGAAGGGGCAGAGCAGCGCTCTGGGAGTGGGGCTATGGCCGATGCAAGGGTGCTGCAGGCCTCCGGGCCAGGCCCGGCCCTCCTCAGCCGCTCCCGGCTGTGTCAGTGCCTGCAGACAGCCAACAGGAACTGCGGCCAACAGAGCGTGCTGGCAGAGGGAAGTATCTGTGTCCTGATATGTGTGTGTCCACGTGGCCATGCAGGCCGCCCCCCACAAGAAGCCCAGAACAGAGAGCTGCTCTTGTGACCCGTACGGTAATTCATGGTATTCTTCTCTCCTGCACACACTGGCTACACTCAGCACAATCCCAGTGTATTTCTGGTGACTCCTGACCTTGCTGTCATGTTGACAGCTTCCCATGAAGCAGGACCAAACCATTTGGATTGGTGCAAAAAAGGGAGAAAACGCAGGCACACTACGCACCTTGTGACGTAAACAGGCAGCACAGAGGCACACAGTGCGTGGTTACACAGCCCTGGAGCTGTCTGCAAGGACACACTTGAGGAATACCACGTCACACCGCAGCAGAGATGAGCACGTCCAAAGGCTGAGCTGCCCCCTCCTTGGGTTTGGGTTACTAGCACAAACAGAATGTCAGTGATTGCTTTTCCACTTTTACTAATAAGCTTTCAGCAGAAGATTTCAGCTTCCTGCAGCCAACAGGCCCTTTTTCTCCACCTCTCTTGGCTTCGAGTAATTGAAAGCGACTGCAATCTCAGCCCGGGCTCTCCAGTATTCAGCTGTATGGGGAGGTCACGGGGTGTCAAGTGAAGCCTTTCCATTCACCTCCATACCACCAGCACTGCATTAATAGCGGCAGCCCGCTCCACAGCCCAGAGGAATGTGCAAAATTACAGGGGCTGCTAACAGCCACGGAAATCCTAACACAGCTTATCTGCAGCAGGGAGGGAGGTATGCCAGCTGCATCTCTGCAGAAGGGGCCAGCAAGCTGCGTCCAAACTGCAGAGACCCAGTGAACCCCTGAATTTATGCATGTATATGTAAGAAACTACATATTCACGCTTAATATTTTTGCAGTGAGCGAAACACATTCTCTATTCTATCACACAACAGGGAAGGATCTCAACTCACCATCAAATCTAAGACAAGATGAGCTGTTATATGGCTGTTCTACTTTGTAAGTGAAGCACAGAGGACCAAGTGAAGGGAAGAGCTTGGGAAAACCCCCATGGAGGCCCTGAAGGTGCTTGTGGCTCACAAGCTGCCTGGCCTGCAGAGCAGTGCCTGTCATGGCTGGGAGGAAGGAGTGCTTCTGCCAGCCCGGGACACTCCTCACCCCTGCCATCCCCAAGCTTGGCTCCCTGGGAACACTAATGAGGGAGCACCAGGTGCTCCAGGGATTCAGAATGTTCCTGGAACCTGGACGAAGGCGCACGTACAGGTGGTGGCTCCAGCAGAGGCCTGTGATAAGAATTTATTTCTTTCAATTATGAGCTCTTGTCCCCAGTCTCAGTTCATCAGCACGGCGCAGCCGAGTCAATGAAAGCTCTGTAATGCAGTAATCAGATGCACAGCGACTTCCTGGAACCGCCGGCTGCGCAGAGCGGCCAGCGGAGCTCTCGAAACAAGCAGCAACTTCAGAAGCAAGATCCTAACCCTACCCACCCTTCTGCTCCCAAGCCACATGGCAGCTCCTCTTTCTATGGCCAAGGCAGATGCAGCTTTACCACGAGATCTGCGACTGGCCTGCTTCATCAGGAGAGGTCAAATGAAGCTGTGCGCCCTTACGCTTTGCTTCTACTGCCCACAACATCCTTCTTTAAAGGAAGGCTTCCAGGGGCATTTGATGTATTTCCAGATGAAGCGTTTGGTTTTGTTTTTTAATGGAGTTTGATGTGAAAGATTTGATCCCATCAACTCAACAGCAATCTGAAATACCCTATTTCAGACAGAGAAAGAATCAATCCATTGCCATCAAAAAACAAACAGGAGAAAAAAGCCAGAACAAGAATCACTGATGAGATCTCTTCTGTCCCTATAAAAACCAAGTCCTGCTTTGGAGGCCTTTATTTAGGGTAAATGCAGCAGGCTGCACATTGGAGGAGGAGCAATGAAGCTGAGCACGGGCTGTGACGTTCCCGGGTCCAGGTGCCAGGGGGCACAGCAGCTTCGCCATTACTACATGATGCTGCCGCCCTTGGGCTTTGCTTGGTCGGTTTAAAATGAACACACAAAAGCATTTGCCCTAATTCTCCTTCTAAAGTGAACCCCAGAAACAGATTCTGACTACAAACACCACTCTGACTCCACTCTGGCACGAGCTCCCTGTTCCCGGTGTCGCGGCTGCTGCACGGACCCACTCCCAGCTTCCCCAGGCATTCACCTCTCCTGGAGAGCAGCGCGGCGATGCTCGCCCACTGCAGCCTGCGCAAGCGCTCTATTGATCCAGCACACACTTGGTGCCTTCAAAGTTGTTTATGATCAATATGCAAATTGCCCATGGCATTGATCTGGTATTAATTTTCAATTAGGGAATCCACAAGGGGTCTCCCAGGGTCAATATCTAACAACGCAAAGAAACTCCATGGCGGAATTGTGGGACTGACGTTGCCAAGTGCCAGAGCTGCTCCGGCACTGTCAACCCCAGGCCTCCCGGATGTCCCCTGCACTGTGACTGCCCAGATGGGGATGGCTGCCTGGAGGCCTCCTGACAGCCCCACTCTGACCATACCGGGGCACAGTCATGGTTGTACTCAGGGAGGCACCGTGCAGCACAGAGCATCTGCGCAGGTGTTTTGCCATCCAGCACCCACACCACAACCTCCAGGCTGTCGAAGGCAGTGCCGCAGGCAGAGGTCAGCCCTCAAAACTCCACACTGGGGGCTCTGTTTGACAGCAGTTCACACCCCTTCACAGACAAGCCCCGGACCTTCTGCTCTCCCACGGCACCACTGTCCCTTGCAGCGAAGGGGGGACCCGAGAGGCACACAGCAGGCTCCTGCAGCCCCGCTCACACTCACTGCTCCTTTGCAGGAACCCTGCCACAAACCAGGTCACTTCCACACATGCTGGTGACACGAGCAGCAATGCAGACAAACAGCTGGTGGTTACCAACTTAAGGCAACCCCACTGCAAGTGTTTTTAGACAGCAGTCTTCAATACACACGCTGTGCTTTCTGCACAAATGCAATTATTAATATGGATGGTGCAGAGAAAGTGTAACACAATAGTGCTCAGAACAGCTCCTGCAAAGCTAGACAGAAGGGGTCAGGGTCTAGGCAGGGCACACAAGCAGCTTTCCAATGAAACAGAGGAGGTAAACAAACACTGTGCTTTGCCTTCTAAACACAAGCTAAGTAATCCTGCACATCTCCAGAAAACATGCTCAAAATGGAAAAGATCCTCAGGTGTACCACACAGAGGATAAAAAAAGGGAAGGGAAAAAATCATTGAAATTGCCTTGTAAATCTGCAGCGATGTGGCCCTTCCCAGAAGACGGGCCCCATCCCGCCAGCCATCCTCCCAACTCCTCCTCTCAAGGGAAGCCATCTGTTTCACTAAACCCCACCAGCGACATCGAAGAGGCGATGCCCTCCTCGCACCGGATGGCCGGTCTGCACACACCCACTGCTCTGCCACTCACTGTGCTAACCAGCACATTAGCTACCCAGGCTAATTGGTTTATGGATAACATTAATTACCATGTTGCTCATTAATGGATGAAATCTTTATTGGTTCCATTGATCAGCGGGACTTGTTAGCCGGCCTTCTAACCAATGGCGGATGTAACAAGCTCTCTTATTGGCATATCAATTAATGCAATCAATTTCTGGCCAGCGGCTGCCATTCGCTTCCCTGCTTGTTAGACTGTGGAAGACAGAGTCATGTCAAGTAAGCATTTATTTAAAGGGTTTCTAATTCTTCTTGAGCTGACTTCCCAGCAGGCTTTCTGCCACACAAGGGTTTTCTGCCTCCTGAGACCTTCCCCTTTCCTCTCACTGCAGAATCAGATCTATAACAGTCACTGCAAACTAAATCATTTCTGTAAAAATATTTATCAAGTTATGCAAGTAGGACAGCTAAAGGTGTCAGATTAAGAAATCAGACCTGTACGACTGACCCAATTTAACACACTGGAGTGATGGGTAGGAGTATGAACCCATTCCCAAAAGACTTGCAGGGGCTCAAGAGCCATGCAGAAAGCCTCCCTGCACACAGTCTAGTTTTAATTACAGGGTCAGTTCCTCAAAATACCATGGTTTGCCAGAGAACAATAAACTCTCAACATTTCTGCCCTACACCACCTTCCAGAGTGAAGCCAAGGACTTAGTATCTTCGCAAAGCCTTGTCACATGGATCTACAGATCTCAACATCCGAACTGGTGCCTGCAACTAGGCTGTTTGGCAGCCTCAGCTCCAGTACACGAGCCCTATAACACAGCGGAGCACAAACGGAGTTTTGACAAAGAGCATTAACCAAGGTCAAACTCTAGGGAATCCTCTTGGCTATAGCTAATCCTGAACAACTGGCTACAAGAGACTCACTCAGTCTTCTCGTATTTTCTGCACTAAACCCAAATCTGAACTGAATGATCCAAAACAGCTGAAGTACATCAGGAATTCAGAGTAGCGAATGTTCACCCATTTACCAAAGACCTGAAAAGGCTCTGATAACAAAGACTGTCCGTAAGCCGCTCTGCTTAGGCTCAAGAGTCCTTAAATCCTCTAAGACTTTAGAAGCAGCTCTACTCTACTGAAGTCCAAAAATTAGCTGCATCCAATGCTGGTGAACAGATGGAGAACACGATGACACTCGCAGTGCTGGTGCAATGCTACCTGCAACACGGGATCATGCAGTATGGGATCATACAGAACCTCCCCACACAATCTGCAGGGGAAGAAACACATATGAAGAACACTAGACCTAAACCTCCCCCAGACAGAAACTGAAGAGACTGGTTCTGCTCTCCTGAGAAAGGTGACAAAGGGACAATCTGATAAAAGAACATAAAATGGGTAGGAGTCTGAAGAACACTAAGTGAGATTTTCAGACCCATTTCTCCCAGAGCAAGAAGGGACATTCAGTTAACTTGACATGAACCAAATGATGTTCCTGTAAGAGCCCCTGCTCTGACTTACAGAGACTTTGTGCTCTCCATCTTCGCAGGCCTCTTGGCCAACCAGATTTCAAGAGCAGAACAAATTCAGAAAGAGCTCACATACCATCCTGCTTGGGTTTGTTTCCCTATGCCTGTGGGTGGCCATGCTTTGTAATGATCTTAGCTACTTTCAGCATCTGGCTGCTGAATTTCTAGCTGACACGGCTAGACAGCCAGGGGTCATCCTGTATGCCCCAGCACGTGATGAGATCCTGCAGCCCAGGAGGCTGATGCTGTTCTCAGACATGGGCTCGCTGCCAGAGGAGATAACAGTGGGCTCGAAGATGTGCCACATCAACTGTCTCAGTGCAGGAGGCTCTGTTTTCCTTTGGAGTAGGCGTTTGCACTACAGCAGTATGTCTGGTAAACGTTCCAGCAGCCAGACCAAGATGGAAATGTCAGCGGGCCGCCCAGCACTCCTGGCCTTCATCGCCCTCTTCACTGCTGACCTTGGATCTGCCTATGCAGCTCCATATACGCAGGAAACCCGACAGCTAATGGATCTGCAGGACCTCACAGGTGAAACAAACACATTTTCCCCATAGAATTAGACTTGGTAATTAGGCCGTGGAAATCAGTGTCACAGAACGTTGCTGTGGCCAGGATTTCAGCAATATTCACAAAAGAGATTAGATAATTAAAGTTAGTATCTAAAGATATAATTGCTAAATCTAACAGATGAATTTGGAAAAAATATAAACATACAAGCTTTAGGGCATATATGAACTGCCTTCTCACCACCAGAGTTTAAGTGGGCACTCTCGTGGCAGCAGGTGAGCTTGCAGCTCTTTTCTCACCCTATGGTTTTCCAGCACTCTGTCACTTCCCAGTCCCTTCCAGGCATGCTCTGAGCACTGCTGGGTGGCAGCTCGTGACTGAGGGGATGAGGCTATGGCACGGCAGCACATGCTCTGCATTCCGCCATGCTCAGGTCCTGCAGGCAAGGCGCAGGTGGCACCAGGGGAATTGCAGCAGAAGGCTGACGAGCAGCAAAAGGAGACATCTTTGGTCATGCCACACCTCCAGGACCTGAGATCTAGGGCAATGTCTGTGAGCCTGGCCCAAAAGGCCACCTCTTGCCCCAGCGGCGTTTAGAGCAAGTTAATTCAGATATCAAAGTCATGTGTTATATGCAACAACTGCACATGGGTATTGAAATGAAAACACAATCGTTGCTGTGAAAAGATGAATTGAAATCTAAGCAGGGAGCTGTACGCATGCAGGAGACGTCCTGGAGCTGCTCACCACAGCCCATGCTGAGTGCCATCCCACCACCATCCTCCCACCAACCCGCCACCATCCCACCGCCATGTTGCCACGCTGTCCTGGAGCAGCGTGGCAGGCCAGGCAGAGTGCAACACGTGGGCCTGTGGCAGCTGCCAGGCAGAGCTGAGCTGGCCCTGCAACCCCAGTGGGCAACAGCACTCCCTGGCCACCCCGCTCCCTCCTCACCCAGGTGGCTCTTCAGGATCTTCCATGCCAAACACGGTAATAAATCAAACCTTATCAGAGCTGAACTATAAATCTGTGAAGACTCTGATAATTTCCAGCCCTGGGAATAACACCACAAAAGTACTTTTTAAACTAATTACTCAGATTCCGAAGTGCTGCCCTAATGAGCCTTCCTTCTGCCCAGAACTTACTAAGAGAAAAAAAAAAACTACCTTCAGCACAGTAATTACTGCTTTCCCCTTCAAACTTCTAACTGGAGATCAATGCTGCATTTTAAGACTCATTGATTTACAATTAGCCTGGCTTTCCTGCTAAAGTGTTTTTAAAGCAGAGTTTACTTTTATTTTATTTTGAAATCTCAAAGATCTGGTTCTTGGATTTTACGTCCTCATGAGAGGTGCGCTGGAAACTAAAAGAGGAAGGCACACATCCGAGCAGAGGAAGGAAAACAGGATTTTTGTTAGGCTGGGATAGAAAGAAAGAAAAGAGACCCAAAGACAGCTAAGGGATAAACATGAAAAGAAACAGAGAGGGAGAGAACCGAAGCTAAAAGAAAGGAAGGGAAAGTGGAAAAAGAAATGCAAATGCAACGGGAAGGAGAAATGAACTGTGGGCTGAGATAGCCAAGTCACCGTCAGGCGGACGGAGGCACTTACTGCCTCTGCTGTTTATTAGCATCCTTGGGAAAAAAAAAAGCAGCAGCTTTGTGCATCTCTGCAAAACAAAGCGCTAGTTAAAAATAGTGTGTGCAGCAGGGACAGAGCGCTAACACAAGGGTCCTGGCAGCCCTTGCATTTGTACAATCTGTCCCACGAGGAGAGCAGAAGTAAGCGAAGCAATTAAGAATTCCATGCTGATTGCTTCAAACATGCTTCTCTATGCCATAAAGGTAATAGCATCACGGACACATCCGCCTTCTCTCTCCCTGCCTCTTCCTATCCCAGCAACAACTACTCTGCACCCCCTGGCTGCTCTCCTGGTGCTGCAGGGGATGGCTGAGGGTGCTCCGCTGTCAGGATGGGCCGCAGGGCAGGGAGCTCCCAGGGAGCACGCTGCAGCCAGCCCAGCCCTGAGCAGGGCTCAGCCCGCCGACCTCCTGCCAACCTCACCACGCTCGGCGCAGGGCTGCTCCGTGCCTTCTTGGCAGGAAATGAGCTACGCTGGACATACCACTTCAGCACTCCCCATCCCTCCTTCGCCTCCAGGTTCTTCCTCCAAAACAAACATTTGGAAGGTCTGCCAGGATTAGCATAAGCAGCAACACGACAGGAGCCAAAATGGGAAGCAGAGAAGCAAGGAAAATTGCCTACGATGGTTTACAATTTTGGAGCTGCCACAGCCTGCCATGTCATCCGCCGCTCTCATAAATTTTGTTCTTTACTACTGTTGGGTCCCAGGAGTCAGTGGCAGACGATGATCCCAGAGTGATGAAAGCAAAAAAAAGAAAACAGAAAGCCAGTAACATCTCTCCTTTTTTATATTTTATTTTACAGAAAGCTGCTTAGCCCCATTTCAAAGACTAATATGAAAAAAGTGCAATTAAATCCTCGAAAAACTGACAGATCAGCAAAACAAAACCACCCGGAGGAGAGCACGATTGAGCCTCATTAAGAAAGAGTTCAGTCTGTTTTTAAAACCTTTCTTAACACTTAGCTGGGTACCTCTCAGCAGCAACCGCTCCCAATGCGCCCGGCATAATTAGTGTCAGAGCGGAAAGGAAAAAATCAACCTAGGAAACAGAAATTAAAACACCAGATTTAAGTGAGAGAAAAGGGTTCAGCTGCAGCAAAACCATCTAAATTCTAACAATAACTCCTCCTTTCCGTCTGCAGCAAAGAGCTACAGCTCCACTGCATGCATAGACAAATATGTGCCAATTAAAAAGAAAAGTGGCCGGGGCAAATCTGCGCTGTAAAATTTCTATCACTAACCACTCCCAGTCCCCAAACAATATCTGCATGGCAGTCACATCCACCCATGAGGTCAGGTTAATGACAGATGGACAGTAAATTACACTGACCTCGACAGCAATTATAACTATCACAGTTGACAATAAGGAAATTAAGATACGGGACAAATTCTGTGCGCTCTCAGCGCCTGGATCCTGCGCAGGCTGTGCATGCAGACACACCGCCATATCCCACCGCTACATTGCAGCCTATAACAAGAGCTATACAGCTGAGATCTATTATTTCGCAGTGGGGGTGGGGAAGAAACGCACGGGAGATAGAAAAGATGGCAGAGAGATGAAGCCATTTTATTAAATCAGGCAAATTCTAATTTATTCTGGGGAGATGGAGGAGAGAAAATGGATTCACTCTCAGCATGCTCCCTCTGTACCGTCTGATCCAATCCCCTCCGCCTCGCCAGAGGGGGAGGGGGCGGCGGAGTTCTGCAATTCTCCCACAATTGGAGAAAAAGATTACAAAACAAGGTGATTTTCTGTTCGGGGTTTGAAGCAGCCGTGGGGAAAAACCTGTCCTGGGAGCTCAGGGCTCGAGGGCTTTGCTTCTCAGCTCCTGTGGGGCACAAGCGAGCAGGGTAGGCACCAGCACTGCCAGGGAAGCACGCCCTGTAGTCCTGCTCTCTGCCATGCTTGGTGCACACCAAAGCATGCACCTCAACAAGTTTCAGAACTGTCACCATCGCTTCCCTTTGCTGGGTAAGGGACGCTGGGGTCAGAGCGCCATGCGGGCGGTGCTGCAGAGGTCAGTGGTGCCCCAGCCACAGCGCTCCACGCCGTGCTGTGGCATTGGCAATGCTCCTCCATTGCTCTCAGCAGCAACTGCTCGAGAACAGCACCAGGAGCCGGGCGCTCCTCCTGCTGCAGCCGGCGCCTCAGGAGCCCAGGGCACTCACGGGCACGGCTGTGCAGCTCTGGCTGGGAGCCATGGGCGTCTGCTCCCCTTCGCTGCCTGTGGCTGAGGTTATCGGAATTGACGCCGGGACCTGGAGAGCATCAAGGAGCTCCCACGCTAGGAGATCGTGGTGACAGCCAGGTGTGAACACGGCTCGTTGCAGGCGGAGCAGCCAGCTGAGCTCCCTGCCTCATGGACAGGGTGACACGCACAGCTGCCCATGCAGCAGAATAAGCCCAGCAATCCCCTCCCTGAAACCACCATTGTTTGTCTAAGCTCAGAACAGAGCAAGTACTGCATGAGCTCTTGGTCCCAATGTCCGAGCAGCCAAGGCAGCCACGAGGACATTGCAACTGCCTGAGAAGACACCCACCGCCCTCCCCAGCATTCCTTAGGCAGGTCAGACCAATGTCAGGGTTTGCTCACTTAGGAATGACACGCGGCTGCACAGCTCCCAGGTCCTCCCAGCTGCGAGAAGCAGGTTCTGCCAGTGGAGGAGCAGCCGACACTGTGCAGGGGCAGCCCTTTCCTCCTCTCCTCTCCTCCACGCTGCCCCTGCCCAGCCCCGGCGCTGCAGCCTCCCAGCCCGGCCCAACAAAGCGTCCCCGGCCCCTCTCCCCAGCGCCTCTCCCCAGCGCCGGGCAGTGTGAAAGCAGAGGCAGTGGGGCAGAACTAAGCCCTGTGCTGGGAGCGAACCCCCCTCCCTGCGCTGCCAGAGAGGCCCTGTCAGCGCCGTGGGGCAGCCCCGGCTCCCTGCGAGGGGGCAGCACGGAGGGGACGGAGCATGGGGCTGGAGGTCAGGGATGGCGGCCTGGCAGGAGGCCGAGCGCGCGGTACCTTGAGCACAAATTCCTAACTGAAGAAATTCCTGCTTCACATCCAACTCTGGTGCAGGCGGTGAAGCTGATTTTATGACTTATTTATTTATTTCATCTTTGATGAACAGAAGGTTAATATAAGAACAACTCCTTGGCAAACCTTTAAGGGTAACTCAAGCGACACTGATGTGAATCAATGTTCCCTTTGTGAACGCATTACTTGGCAGAAACTGGCTTTTTGTAACCCCCTTAAACCTAGCTGGCAAAACAAAAAGAGAAAAAAAAACGTCCTTCAAACAAAAGGATGAGGTGAAAATAAAGAGAGAGTCGACTGCACTTTATTCTCTTTCATAGAAGCAAATGGATTTGGTGCTTTTTATACATTAATCAATCAATATCACTGACTGTACATCAGCAGCGCAGCCAAGTTATGAATGACCTTTCTGGCAAAGAGGACACTTTTAATGCTCATAAGACTGCTCATAGCTTAGCAACTTTCCGAATTTATGCCTGCATGATTACCCCTTGGAGGCAGGCGCCCGTTAGCACTGCACTAGATATGACAAGGTTAGTCCTTGCCAATTTGTGCAGAAGAAAGGAAACTGTTGACTGTGTGTGCGCTCCATTTATGCAGTTGGCTGCTGCCTTCTGGAAGGCAAGGACGAGCACGGGGTGCCAGGCAGCACCTGGCCTGACACGTTCCTTCAGAGCAGAAGGAACCTCACGGGCTCCAGACCTGGCTCTGCACTCACAGGCAAGAGTCCCCTTGTGCAAAAATCTCAGGGAGCAGAGGCAGAGAGCCGAGTGCTGACCCAGCTCTTCCAAAGGCAGAGCGCAGCCGTGGGACCTGCGGCGCATTCCTGCTGCTGCACTGACGAGAGCACAGCGTGTGCCGGGGCTGGGGCCAGGCCATGCACAACATCCCCCTGTCGTCAGAGCTGGAACCGCTGCCCCACGGAGCCAGGGAGAGCATGGCCTGAAGTTGTCCTGACAGCGGACTCTGGGCAACCGCTTCCAATCCCTGCATTCCTTCTTATATTATTTAACAGAAAACAAAAAAGGATCCAGACCTCAGATTGCCAAGGGGTCACCACGTCCCTGTGAGCCACGGCCCAACCCCAGCAGGAGTGCAGGAATTGGGGTACTGTCGTGTGTGAGGTCCCTGTTCCACGGTGCTGACTTTGAGGCATTCTCAGAGGCAAGCACAGCCCCACAGCCCCACGAGCTCTGCGGCTGCTCCAGCCCCTCCGCCCAGCACTGTGCCCACCACCAGGCTCCTCCTCACCAGCATGAGGTACCAGCAAGCCCACTGCGAGGAACCCATCAGCTTGCTTCTTCCGGGACCGTCCTCATTTGTTTAAAAACACGGCTCTCTTCCACTCAATTTCTAACACTTTTTTTTCTTCCCTTTCATACAATCATGCCATTCTTTTATTTTTTTCCCTCTGCAACTTGCACCATTTAGGGTAGCATTCCATCTGACAGTGCTTAACACCTGTCTTACTCCATGCGAGTTACCTGCAGGGGCTACAAGTGGATGCCCTCTGCCCTGGCTCTCAATGTTTCTCTCCCAGCTTTGGAGGGCATGAAGCTCCATGTCCAACGAGGGACGCTACAGAGCTCCTTGTGCCGTTCAGAAAGCACCTCCCTGACATGCAGATGCTTCCTGCCTTTTTAGCATTTTCCTGCTCCCGCTACTTTGCAGTGACCCTGGCTGCCCTGGTGAAATTTTCCCCATCCCCTTTCACCACCGCGGCCCATTCCTGCAGGACGGCCCCAGCCCGGCACGCAGCTCCCTCGGCAGCAGCCGCAACCTCCGACCTCGCCAGGACTGGGGCAGAAAAAACCCCGAGCGATCCTCCACACCACACACACAAAAGGGGAGGGAAGAAAAGAAAGGAGAAAAGTGAGTAGGTGATGTGGAAAGGAGAGGTGGCTGCACAAGTGAAGTGGAACGGACAGGCACTGTGCGCTGCCAGATTGCCCGCCTGCTGCAAAGGCCAAAATTAATGCCATTGTTTTGCCACAAAGGAGGCAGCAAAGTAGCAGCGGAGGCCAGAGAACAATCCTAAACACCAAGCCCTAATTCACCCTTCGTAACAATAAAAAGAAGGATGGAAAAGGCCAGAATGCTTCAGCTTAATTGGTAACCAAATGAGAGAGAGTAGTTCCCAGAAAAGGAGCAGGAGCTCCCACTCTGCATGAATGCCGGCAATCAGAAAAGCAAAGAAAGACGCTCTTAAGTCACGCTGAGTCCATCCCCACTTTCTGTCCAGGGCCACTCTGTCATCTGTGCCTGGCAGTGCACAGCAGTGGGGGCAGCCGGGGGCCCCGCACGCAGTGTGTCTGGAGAAATTTGGCGGCTCAGAGATTTAAGGGCGTGGGGTCCCAGCACGGGCCCGGGGCAGGCGCCCGGGGGGTCTCTGCAGAGCACCATGCGCAGGAAGGGGCCAGGGCACCCTGCAGGCACACCGAAGGAACCGGCACCTGACGTGCTGCACGTGAAAGGAACACGTTGGGACACATGCGGGACGGGATGGAAAAATTAAACATTTACTTCATGAAGTGGCTTCAGATGAATGAAAAGGATGAGAAGAGCAGCTGTGAAGAGCTGTCTACACAGAAGAGAAGATTGGGGTTGCTTGGTCTGCAAAGAAAATCAGACAGCCTTGACAGGAGCGTCCAAGGTTCGAAGGAGCTGGACCAATACCGCTCCTCTCATCCTCCAGTCTCTGGAGAACTGATAATGAACACAGAAAAAAATGCAAATTTGGAGCAAATACGGATAATACTTTCTCATGCAACTCCCAATTAACCTTTGAAACTCATGGCCTAAGAAATCATGGAGATCAAAATCAAGTACATGGCAGGGGCATCAAGATGTACAAAAAATAAAGATGTAAAAAAGCAAACTGACTATTTGGAAGAAAAACAAACCCTCCTGCTTGAGGGGAAAAACTAAGTGTTAACAGGAATAAGGAAGAGACTCTTCTCTGAAGGAGGTTCTTATTTGTTTACAGGTTCCTAAATTCCCTTCTGAATCAGCTGCAGCTTGACATTGGTGTCGGCACACACATTATTAAGCAATTTCAAGTTTTTGGTGGAAAAAAAAATAATCACAGTAACTCCAGTTCTGAGGACTTTTAATGACATCAACAGAGGTTCAACAGGCCTTACAGAAGGGAAAGGAAGCAAGTGTATTCAAGGAATGCAAAGCAAATGAAAGACTGCTAGCAGGTACACAGGAGACTGTGCCCCTGACATGCACGTCCAAGTATGCTGAACAGCACTGAGTATGCAGGAGCAGGTTGGGCCAGCCGTTACTTCCAGCCCTGTGCTGGCTGCTGTGAAACCTCGTTTCACAAATCACCCCACTGATAAGGTACACAATCTCATTTTGCCTATGGCTCTTAAAGAAGAACAAAATCAATTTCAGAAACCAAGCTCTGTATCTCTTGCAATTAAATCTATACTCCTAATAAATGAGCTGCAGGATGAGAATATCTTCCATGTTCATGATGCCTCATCTGAACAAAGATCTCAAAGCACTTCTTCATTTAGATCAGGCACTCTCTTCCAGTCTTGTCAGCCAGATAAAGACCACCAGACCTGCTGCTCCCAGAAGGCAGAAGGGAAAGGAACTGATGCTCTGAAAGAATACTCCTTGTCAGGGGGGAAGAAGTGGATGATGTTCTCTTCCAGCGCTCACCATGACACAGTGGACTTGAGTTGGCCTTTATAAACGATTCTTCTGAATAGGAAAATGAAGCCTATGCCGCAATCCAAAATCACACGTTTAACAGCAACAAGTTTAAAATCCACCTTCCAAACAGGATGGCACCTGAGTGTGTCGATGCCGTGGGTCTGGGTGTGCAAGGCCTGGAAAAGCTCCTTCCCACTTCTTTCTGCCTGGGAACTGCTTTGGCTGACCAGCTGCGACAGAAGCCTGCGCTGGTTAGAATTAGAAGTGGTTTGACTGGGAGGACTGTCCTTGCATATTTGGAAGGACAATTAGAAGGACAATTCTGCGTCCCCGAAGATCCAAAGGGAAGCCCATTATAATGGACTCAACCTCTCCCCTCTAACAATCAAAAAGAACATGGAGAAGTTGAAGGAATTCAGTTTCACAACCGTGTCAGAGGGTAAGCAGATACTCTCCTTGTTCCATTGACGAAGCCCTGAATGGAGAAGTGATGTATTTCTATCAGTTCATGTCAGAACTCTGCTGCTGTTCAGGTTTCTGTAGTCTCAGTTCCATCTTTTTACAACTCTGAGAATTGCTAAAACAAATCAGCAATATTTTTATAATTTCTAAGTAAAAAAATCTTTAAAATAGTGCAATACTAATGCAGTGCTAATGTATGCTTAGTACCCTTGCTAATCCAAGGCCCAGAGGTCGCTGGTGACCTGTCCGTTGCTATTTGCATTAAACATCTGGACAGGAGTTCCCCCTGCAGCAAGAAGCCTGTGTAACTTTGCCTCTTGGAAAACCCATAGGAAGGCTCTGTTCCAACCAATGGTGTAAATGCACCACAGGAAAAGGAATGAAGGGATCCTGCCCTGCAATTTCCACTTTGATGAAAAGATGGAGCTGGAGACCAGAAATCCAGTGCAACTATACTGCATGATGAACAGAAACAATGCCATGAAAGCACCCTGTGCATCCATCCGAACCACACAGCTTGATCTTCTGCAGGAAGCACGTATTTGCTTTCTCCAACACATGCTGCCATGGCCCAGCAAAACCTGGTAGTGCCCCAGTCAGACTCTGAGACAGCTCTGTTTAGATTGGCTCAGATGATCTTTTCTATATAAAAGATGTCAGGTTATTTTAAAAGTGCACATTTTTTAGGAAAAAGGACTTACAGAAAGATACAGAATTACAGCTACACTGAGGGAGACTGCCTCCAGCCTTGTGTATACAGCCGTCAAGAAACACCAACCATCCCACGTCCTCTTCCCCTGTTCTTCCTATGTCTCAATGAAAACAGAGAAGGAAACAAGCTTGGTGTTCCTGCCTAGCAGTATCCTGCCAAACCAGTCCATATGAGCCACCAGTTACTGAGGGAGATTTCCAAAAGCAGGTCTGCCCCCCCAACCCGAGCTGGCAAGCTCCTGCCCACAGCTTCCTGATGCCCTGTGGATGCTTCCTCCAACAAGGAAACTGCAGTACGTTGCTGGCATTGGCAGTACTTTGGGGTGTCAGTATCACAGAAGTGTCAGCCCTGTTCCTGTCCCTGAAGAGCAAATAACAGCAGCAGACCCAGAACACGGTCACAAGTCTGGACAAGATGTCTGGTTTCAAGAACAACTTTCATTTTTATGGCCCATCGCAGCAGTCAGCCAGAAGGGCTCGCTGCTGCCGGTGTGTGCAGATGGGCAGGAAACAGCTGAGCGGAAAGGGCTCCTGGAAACTCTGCCACCTTCACAGGGCGCTGCCGTGACACAAACCACAGGCATGCGGCCAAGGCAAATCTCATCCAGGGGAAACAGCCTCTGACACTCCTTCGGCGTGAGCCTGTACGACCGAGGGGAGATGAAACGGCAGAGCACTGTGCTCCCACACCTGCCAGCAGTTATTCAGTGAGACTCCACGCTGCTGACTGCAGAGAGCACAGAGTGTGCGGAGCGTCAGCTGCAGCAAACCCCGAGGCACCACCTGCCAGGCGGGGTCCTGCTCCCATTTCCCACCTCCCCTGGCACGGGCCCAGCACACTCCTGCGTGGTGCTGCACGGCTGGGAGGCAGCGGGGAGCCCGGCCTGGCCGCTGCAGCGGGCACTGCTGTGCCACATGGGAGCCAGCAGCACGGCCTTCCCTGCACCGCCCCTCCTCGCTCTCATCCACTGTTTGGTTATGGGCGAGTTAAACATCCTTGTTCTCCTGAGCACAAAGCCTCTGTCCAGCTGAACATGACTAAGATTTTTTCTTTCTGCCACTGTCCCCAAATAACGTGTCACCATGCAAATTAGCAGCAAAGAAGGAATCAAGGAATCAGCACTATTCTGGGCTGGAACTCCAACCCCTGCGGCTCAGGTCAACAGCAGAACAGGAGGAAGAGCTCAGAGTTAATGCACCAACGAAAGCATCCAAGTGAGGTAACCCCGAACTCGTTAACCTGTTAACACAGATGAAGGCTTGTTCACCTCAGGTGTATTTAATTTGGAGCCTGGTGATGTAGGCAGACAACATCAAAGTGCAACAACAGCTACAAGCAGCCAAACCTCTAGGAAAGACACTGGAGAAGACCTGCTCCTATGCAGTACTGTGGAAAGGGTGGTCATAAATTAGGCTTGACAGGAGAACACAGTCTGCTGGAACAGCTCCCGTCTGTATCCAAACTTTTGGAAGCTTTCCTTTTCTCCTTGCAATGAGAATGTCACAGCGACAGCTCAGACACCCTGCCCTGCTCAGTGAAGTGTGTGGGCCAAACAGAACCAGCACAGATGTGTTGAGGAGACTTCAAACATGAGCTGAATCTGCTGCTAAGATGAGTCTTGTGCCGCCCACGCTGACATCTAACCCTTCTCCAACACGTCCAGAGACACGGCTGCAGTATCTACTACCACTCAGCTTTCACAGCAATGCTTCCATGGCGTTACTGAGGTCCTTCAGTCTTGAATTCAACCTGCACCACTGTAATAACCACCTGAAGTCCTCTGGGCAGAAGTTCCCTATTCAGAAAGTGAAAGAGAGAGTGGGAAGAGAGAAAAAGGGAGAGAAGTGGAAAGTGCAGCTGGCACCAGCAGCAGTGACTCAGGCGACCAAACTCGGTACCGAGAGTGAGGTATGGGTACAGCACACAATTTTTCTGCCCCAAAGGAAAGAACAGTTGGTTTGAATGCAGCAGAGAAGCTGCTGACAACCTGGCTTCAGGCTGCCTCCAGACTTTGCTTTGATGGAGATAAAAACGTAGAGTTTTTAAAAACCAAGATCTTCCCTGTGCTCTACTACAGCATCTGGTGTTTTTCCCTGTACTTTTCTGAAGTGGAAAGAGCTTTAGGATGCAACCGAACAAGAAAAACATTCTGGAACAAGTCAGCCGTCAGAGCTTCCTCTCTTTCCGCTTAATGAAAGCCATGAGCTCCCAATGACAAGTGTCTGCTGGAGCTAGATGGGGAGTTTATGAGATTCCTGCCACGTTTCAGTGATATTACAGCATGCCTTTGGTCTGCCTTCCCCAGCCCCGCTATCTAACCACTTCCTTCCCACCAGGCGCCTCCCATTAGAGAGTTTCATTAAGCGAATGCTCGGGGGTTTGTGTGGATCTCTGTTACCCCCCCACCACGCATTACCAGGGGCACATGAAAAAGTCACGATAAACTTTAATAAAAACAAAATTAAAATGATTAAACCTTTCATATCCTTTAGAGATTATCTATGCGCTGCTGGTTGGTCAAAACACAGCGAGGACACAACCGCTTTCTACTTAAAACTCAAAACCAGCCCAAAAAATAAATAACAAAGGAAATCTGTTTCTGCTAGATATTAAAGGGGAACAAACTTTATCCCTGAGTTCTCTGAAGCCAGACCAGACCTCAACTGGCCCACGGTGTCCTATAAGCACATATACAGAAAGACGCCACTGGGACAGGAATAGTGTTCCACAAAATTTGGGCAAGGGAACACACGCAAGGAGGAACGGCTACAAATAATGCTACGGAATGACTCCAAGACAGAGAAGTCCCCCTCCCTTCCAAAGCGACTGACTTCCTTAAATTATGTGGCTTTACGCTCTCATCATCAGCCTTCCAAGAGAACCGTCTACAGCAACCCTGACCTCTTCCTGCAAGTGGTGTATCTTTTTAATCTTGAGAACCGTGAAAGCAACATGAAACTAAAATGGAACGAGATGTTTCCACCTGCCTCTGCATCCATCCATAAAGGAGAAAGCCTGCTACCCACCCAGTCTCTGAACGCATCCTCCAGAGGAGAGACCCAGAGAGGAAACACCGCAACTCCCATTAGGAGCTTGCTGGAAAGGTAAAAGTTCCTTAAGCTGTTCAATCCACAGAAAAAATGAAAAAATTCCAGGGTTCAGCAGAACAACAGAGGAGAGCAACAAGCTGTCCTCCTGTTTTAAATGAGCACACATGACACGAGATCTTGGAAAACAAGATGATAATCCTTCATGTGGGGGTATTTGGTGGGGTTGGCACAGAGATCAGAAATGCTTCAGCAATGGGGAATTGCAAGTTTAATCAGCTTAACATACATATCGCCACGAGCTGTTTTCCCTCTTTGTTGCTATTTCACGTATGTTATTGCACCGTGGGTGAATGTTTTCTCAAAACAGGACAATAGCTCGTCTTACTCCCTGTGTCTGAGGATGAGATGACAGGAACGGATTTCCTCTTCAGACAACAAAGCTGCTGCACACCCTCTGCCGCAGGACAGAACCCCGGCAGAGAGCTGGGTGCACGCGGCCGTTCTGGCCGGCTCCCAAGGACCTGCTGAGACCGGGCTGCTGCACTGTGCGTCTCTTTGACAATTTATACACCAATGATTTGGTTGCATTTACATGCAACACTTCAGAAACAACTAAGCAGGCTGCTGCCTTCAGGGGTTTACAGATAACATATTGGGAAAACACAATATTGGGTTGCAGGAAGAGAGAGAGAGGCAAAAAGCCCGGGAGAAGCTAATGAAGCTGGGCAGCATTTGATGTTTGCACACAGGAGCTCAGATTGTCATTTTGGTTGGTAGATTATTAAATGTGTCAATCAAGGACAAGCCTGGAAATGGCAAGGGGCAGCCTGTGAAATGAGGTTAGTCGTTAAACACCGGAGGAAGGAATCCAGTTTGGAGGAGGAGGGGACGGCCAGCAGCAGCACGAGTCGGAGGAACTCTCTGGTTATCAGAGACAAGGGCAGTGGGAGGAGACGGCATGCAAAACTTCATTTTGGAGCTCTTCTTGTAGTAGATGGGAAAGTTTATACTGAATTCCTCAAAAAACACCTTAGATCTACCCCTCAGCAAGGGCTGTTTCTCTGTCTTGAAGAGCTGCACCATGCAGATGTTCCAACCTGGCAAATCTGTGCATCAGCTGCAGGGCCGGAGCTGCAGAGCGCTTCTGTCTGTGCGGACACTGCAGTACAAATTCTGCACACAGTTCTCTGGCAGACACTGTACAAGTAATCTGCTCTGGGAAGTTTTTAATTGCTGTGTGCAATTACGTCCCATGAAAAAGTAGAGAGGCTTATAAAAATCTTATTGCTTTCTGAAACCCTCCATTACCTCTATCAGATGGAGCAGCAACATGCATTTCTCCAGCATTAGCGATGACCGAGTAGAGGACATCACATATTAATAAACTTGAGTTATTTCAAGCTGGGAGAAATATCATTTGGCATTACCAATCTTCATTTTAAAAGTTTTTAAGTTCCACTGGAAGTATGGAGACTGCAATCATGTAAGACACACTCCAAAGGAGCTTCTTGTATCCCTCTTGAAACAACACATTAATAATTACTTCGTGCTTGATGACTGTGAATGAGAAATGCCTTCATGGCTGCCACTCTGCAAGGCTGAAAAGTAACAGGACAGCTCCCCTCCCAGAAGGTTTCTGTGGACAATCTCCTTCCTCTTTCTGCATCATTTGCGTCATTGCATTTTACAGATGGCCTGATCGCTGTCCCTAAGTCCAGAGCATGGCCACCAAGGGAAGGGAAGAACTGGAGAGCTTGGATCGGAAAGAGGGAAATTCAGAGTGCAGCGCCTTTGGCCTCAAGGAAAAGGGTAACACATTCTGTGAGGCTTGCAAGTCACAGATTTATATTGACAAATGTGCCCAACATCAAGATCCCCTTCTGCTAAATATGAATTTGTCTAAGAGAAGCCTCTTGATCCTGAGCATTTCATGAACAGATCTGCTCTTGATCCCATGGGAACTTGCTTGCCTTCCCATTTACCACCGCTCTTTCCTAGTAGTGATGCCTCCACAGCCCTGGTGAAGCTACAGAAACTGCTTTTAGGAAAGAGGAACAATAGCGAAGTGTTTCATATGACTCAGAGTGAAAACAGAGGTGCAAGCAACATGAGCACGCAGCTGTCTGCAGCCACCACAGACGAAACCAAGCTGAGTTTGGTAACCACTATTTTAAACCACAAGGGATTTTCTCATCTGGCAACAGTTTTAGCTGTATTTGTTTACATGCTTGGTTTCATTAGAAATTCACATCCTGATTTCGGGCTACAGCTTGCAGTCCTTCAGAAGGCTGAATATACCAGCAACACGTGGAGGGACAGTGCACTCACCTCTGCTCACGGGGCAGAAGGGGGAAAGCTGCTGCAGTGGAGTACCCTGCTCTTCCAGGAGCTCTGGGAACATGGCAGATTTCTACCAGAACAGAGTTTTACAGTAAAGGTATTCATCTAGATAACTTATTCAAAATGATTGGAGTGGCCAGTCCTCGCTGTGTGCTGCAGAGCGCTGGATGCTCCAGTGAGAGCGGGATGGGCAAGGGAGGACGTGAAGGCAGCGATCCTCCTGCTGACACCGCGCTCCGGCTCCTTTCCTGCCCAAACAAAGCGTCCTTTCACTGCGCTTGGCTGAGTTTAGCAACTGCTTCCAGAGAGCCTGCCCTCAGTCTTCACATGCAAGGACCCCTAACAATGACTTTGTGTGTTGGAAGATGATGGCTGCTCAGGATCTGGCAGAGATTAGGAGAACTGCTGAAACAGTACGTCCAGCACAGGGGGCTGGTTCCCAGCAGAGCACCCCTTTGCTCTACAAACCATGCAAAAAAAATTTTTCAAAAACAACAAGTGGTATTACTGGCTGGCTTAGTTTGGTCATAGGGGAACACTCCCATGTCCAACAGGACAAAGGGGTTCTCCAGAAGTACACAGTGCTAGGAAAAAGCATCTAAAGCCCCATTGAGGAGAAGTTCTTCTTTCACTTGCTAGCAATGCAAAATAGTCTATAGGATGACTCACATTGCTGAGATGCTCAGCTTTTCCAGTGCAATATAACATGACTTCCAGAAGCCATCCAGAAGCTTTGAGATGGCCTCGAGCACAACTGTAAGATCACCAAGTTTGACTTTTAAGTATTCTCAGCAATCACATAGATTACGTCTGGTTTATGGTCCTCAAACTTCCTTGGAAAAGAAGAAAGGAGCACACCTGCAAGTCAGGAGTAATAGGTAAAGGAGGAAACATTGATTACCATCACCACTCGCCTTAAGAGCAACAGGCTCAGCTACTGTGTCTGTAACAAACACACGTCCCACGTGGACGGCACGCACAGAGCGATGCTCCAGTGCGAGCAGCGGGCTGCGTCCCGCAGCGTCCCGCTCCCACCACGGCCCACGCTACAGAACGGGCTGCCTGCACTCACTCCTTCCAGAAGGAAACTCCTGCAAACCCACACTGAAAATTTGGTGTGGGTTCCTTTGTTCTTTCATTTCTGTCATTACCTAATGAGACATAAGTGCATCCATCCCTACATCTTCAGAAGCTTTCAGTTTTTATTGCAGTTTTTTCCTAACCCCCCACCATTAAAAATCAATTAGCTTATGGGTAACGTTATACAGATGCTTCTGCAGCAAGGGGCTGGCATCTGCAGTGGCAGCAGCCTGGATACTACAGCAACAGTCCAAAAACACCCCACAGAAGAAAATAAACTCCTGCCCCCTAAAGCTGTACTCTTTCTGATCAACAAAAGCACCGAACGTCCAGGCTGGGCCCATCTCCCTCCTCCTGAGCAATTAGTACACTTCTCAGAGCAAGCAGAAAAGTTTAATTGTCTTTAATTATCCAGTTCAAGGAGGACTGAATTTCTTGCTTGATGTCCATATAATTTCCCCGACAATGACTTCACCATCCCTTTACTGGAAGTGGAGTGTAGCTTCTAAAGCTCTTTGCCATAAAAGACACAAAAGTTTCAGTGAGGGCTGTGTTGCTGGCACAAGCGGAGACAAAGGTCCTTGTATCTGCAGGCTGCTCTCAGGCTGCTGCATGTGTTTTCTGAGGGGTGGGAGGGAATGAGTTGCAACTAATGTGCAATCAAGAACCATCACAATTACAAATGTAAATGAACAGGCAATTGGCACTGACCTTTGTAGATTGTTAGAGGACTAATTAAGGTATGATCAGACACTCTCTTCCAATAGATTGAGATGCTTCTACACAAGCAAATATCTACATACCACCCCAGAGACAGCAATGCTTTTTCCTACATGCTTGCACGCAGCAGCGAAGTAAGTACATATAGACACACGTTGAACCCTGGCACCATCTCCCTGCTACAAAGCACCGAAGGACAGTGCAGGCAGGGGAATGATGTGACTCCATCTACTTGGTGCATGCATCCCGTTTAACAGGGGTACAGCAAAAGGGTTGAGCTACCTTTTATTGCTCTAACCAACAGATGTATGTAACATTAGAGATGAAAAGATCAGCAAAAGCTGGAAGAGTTTAGGGAAAGAAAGAAAGAGGTAAAGGATCTTTCAGCACTTCTAGCAAAGCCACAGAGGTGCAACTGTGGCTGCTGCACTCCCAGCAGCAGGGGGAGGGCAGCTCCTCGCCTTGGCATGCACCGCACCAGGGCTGTGCCTCGGGAGCAGCGCTGGACCCCCACCTCTCGTACACCCCCACTCCTCCGGGCCCAGCAGGGCAGTGCGGCTCCAGGAGCAGGTTGAGGCGTGGTGCCAGCACTGAGCCAGCACCAAGGTGGAGCTGTTCCTGCCCTGAGCATGGAGCTCTGCAGGAAGGGACACTGCAGAGCCTCAGTGGCATGGGCTGGGCTGGGGTTGGGGTTAGAGCTGGGGCTGTGACTGGGGCTAGGGCTGGGGTTGGGGCTGGGCTTCCTCCTGAATTTTTGCAGAAGGTGGAAGAGGGTGAGGAATAAAAAAGGCTTTAAGAGTCTGCAGAAAGAGCAGTGGTAACAAAAGGGGACTCACTCTGGAGAAAATGAAAGCCAATATTGTATTTGTAAGGAAAACGAATTCTAAACAAATATAATTAACCAGAAGAAGAGAGAGAATCACAGCAATGATTACCGGGGAGTAATAGCGGGCATCAAAACAAACCAGTGCACTTGTAATGCAGCACACCAGCAAAAAGTCACTGTCCCTGCGGGCCCCGCTGACAGAGAAGTGTCACAGATCAGAAAAGCACTTTCTACTCAAGGCGTCTGAAACACAGGAAAGATTTTCTCATGTTATCAGTTATCACAAGAGACTTCTCATCACAGAGCAGCGAGGAAGGTCTGCCTAGCCCGCAGAAAAGAGGATAAAAAACATGAGAGGGATACAGCAGAGACAGCATCGCGCTGTACAGGAGGCAGAACTGCAAAGAGCGCACGGTGAGCAGAACCACGCCACTGGGCCGCGAGGGCTGCGCACGGAACCCACGCACGGAACCCACACATGGAGCCCATGCACGGAACCCACACATGGAGCCCACACACGGAGCCCACACACGGAGCCCACACAAGGAACCCACACATGGAACCCGCACACGGAACCCGTGCATGGAGCCCACACACGGAACCCACACACGGAGCCCACACATGGAACGTGCGCATGGAGCCCACACATGGAGCCCACACATGGAGCCCACACACGGAGCCCACACTCGGCGCACGGTGGATGAGTGCAGGTGGATGTTGGACCCAAGACAAAGCAAAGGCCTCGGTGGGCCCTGGGATGCACCAGCCCCTGCCAAACAGCACCGCAGCACAGAGCTATGGGAGAGTACCAGGCAGTGAAATGCGCGACAGCATCTCACAGCGCTGTCTGAAAGTTTGGAGAACAAAGGAAAGGCTGTCCTGCTCAGAGCAGATCTTTATGTGCATGAAGAGGGAGCACGGCACGAGGCAGCGCTGGAAAGTCAGGTGCTGCCCCTGCACAGGCCAGCCTCGTCCATGAAACTTCCCCTCAGTGATTAATCAAGACTTTTAGCTTTAAGAAACTACCTTTTTTAAGTAGTTGACAAAACCTTTTCCTTTGTAGCTGGTGAGTTTCTGTACTCAATACCTGCAATGCCATAATTCTGGCAGATGCACACAGAAAAAGATATTTCTCAAGTAAAAAGCAAACAACCGGTTTCAAGATTGTTCCGTGCATCCCAGAAGGGCACAGATGGTTTCTCCTCCCTGTTCTTTTTGCTTTTAAGAAAACTCACAAGCCGTACAACCCTGGGAAACATATCCTTTCAAAATCTGAATGTTATCTCAGAGTAGAGCATCGTGGAGAGGCAGACCTGCTCTCAGAGCTCCTGTCCCCTCCAGGACGGCGTGGTGACCGCGGCGTGCTCTCCCTGTCACCGTGACCTTTGGGAAGGCATACTGCAAGCCCGCGACTCCGCCGGGCCTCCACGGTCACAGATCCGTCTTTTTCAGAAGATGTAATTTGATTGCTAATAAAAAATATCCTGGTTTTCTTTGTATCTGCTCTGCAGTTGTTTCAGGTCATTCCTACTGACATGCTTAACAGCAAAGCAACCCAAGTGTTAATTCAAGGGACATTTCTAAAAGCCACTTGTGCTCTCCTCCAGCTGCTTTCCTTTCTCAGCAGCTTTAAGCGACAATCACTTTTCCCTGCCTCTCACTACGGCTACTCACTGCAGAACATCAGCTTCTCAGAGCACTGCTCTGTGAGACCCAGCCAATTCCGCAGCAGTCATGGAGGAAAGCCCCGGCTGCAGCTCAGAGGTTGGTGTGATGACCTCCATCCACCCGCATGCCCGCAGCTCCAGCATCACACCTGACAGCGCACGTAAGCAGCCTTCTTGGGCGAGCTCTCCTTCTCCTCCCTCTGAAGAGGCCTTCATGAGATCTTGATTTCTTTCCTAACGTAAAAAGCTTCTGAGACTTTCAAATGTTTAAATAAAATACAATTTCTGTTTTGGCCACACTCACTGTCCCCCTTAGGGCATTTTCTGTTGCTAGATTCACAGTTGCAATCCCTTCTCTATCACCTTCTGCACAAGGAAATGCTTGCCCCGTGCCATTCACTTTGCCCACTTGTCAAGAGGAGACATGGATAATTGGCAAGCACATCTGCCACACCTGCCCCTTCTCCTGCCTAGTCCTCAGCCAGATCTTCCTCCAGGTCCAATATGACTGCCATACTACGAATCAACAAACGAGTCAGACAGGAATGCAGTGGTGCACAAGACATCATTTGACACAATGAAAAACACTTACAGAAAGTATAGTACACTGACCTGTTAGAGCTGCCCAAATGTTTAGACAAATAACACTCCACTGTTTAAGATTCTAACCTGAACACACACACTTCTCTATACCAAAGCTGCAGTTAGCCCTACTGGAACTGAGAAAACCACCCACAAGTACGAAAGGAAGCACACACATAACTCCTTGGTGATTTGGGGCCACAACCGTAAGCCCTGTGAGGTAGAGCTATCTGCAACCCTGTGGGTACAACAGTGGTCCTGTCATAGCCAGTGCAGCTACGGCTTCCATCACTTATTATTCATGAACAACAAGCATCATCCCCACAACAGCGGAAAAAAATACAGAATCACTGTGCTTGCCAAGAAACACCATGGATGGCCCTAATGCTGCAAGTCAAATACTGTGCCGCACACGAGCAAGAGCCCAACGCTGCTCACGCAAGAGAAGCAGCACTCACCCGCGTCGGCAGCCGGGCACTTGCGGATGGTGAAGATCTGTCCCAAGTCCTCCTCTTCTTCAGGGAGACCCTTCTGGAGGCGCTGCAGCTTGCGGAGGCTCTCACTCCGCTGGTGTTTCATGGAGCGCACGTGCTGGATGAGGTTCAGCTTGGCCTTGGTGGAGTAGTTACAGAGGACACAGTGGTAATAGCAGCTTTCACCCTCAACCCCGCTCTCGTGATGCTGAAGGTGCTGTGAAGAACAAAGCAGAGAGATGTGAATTTCCTGCACCATCTCCATTCTCTCTGGGTTAGTCCACTGCAGATTGCTAAAAGCCACCTGGGGATTAGGTAAGAAACCACTTTTTCAAAGAGAAACACTAAGATCAAGACTGTTTATTCTCAAGATACCACATGCTCTCTGGATTAAAAAGCAAGGAAAACACAGCACGCTGAAATGAGTACAGAAGGCAAAAAAAATAATAATAAAGAAAGAAAGATAGGAAGGATCAACTTCAGTGAAAGAAAATACCAGATCCAACATTGACAACTATTTACAACACACATGTAGCTAATTCCTTCATATTTAAAGCTAGGAGGGCATTCGTTTTCATGTTGAACAGATACACCCTCATTGCAAACTCCGTCCCAGCACCCAGTGCTCTGCTCCCAGACACTCAGGAGCCATCCCAGGGTCCTGGAAGCAGTGTGGGCAGAGGGGCAGCAGGAGCATGCAGCCGGCGGTCACCAGCAGGGGCTGGCACTTGGGAGAACACCTGTCACCCTCTGAGGCTGTGGCTGTCACAGCCAGTACAGCTAACCTGAAAGTATCCTTTGATCGCTTGGCGAAAATCTAGCAATTGCTTGGCAGAGAGGTCCGCAGTGGGACCGTACCAGAGAAGTGAATGCCTATTCTACGTCACAGACCCCTGGGAGGCAGCAGTTGTCTCCTACAACCACAGGGAAGAGTCCCTGCTTGCAGGCGTGCTGGCGCTCAGCTGGGGCAGCGGCCGTCCCCAGGGAGCATGCAGTAACATTCCCCACTCCCGCAGCAAGGGCTCGTCACAAGCATAGGAAAAACAGAAACCAAAGGATAGGGGAGATTCCTCGGTGAAGGCTCTTTGGTGTTTCCAGCACACACCTATGTCAGAGCTAAGCGGCAATCTGCGCCAGCTCTGACCATCCAACCTCAAGAGCCCTTTTCTGGCTTCCAGGTCACCCGTGGAACTCCTTCCTCAGCACACGCTTCGCTCAGGGCACATAAGCAGGGCAATCTGGATATGATCTCAAGGTTTGTCAATCAAAAATATTGTCTACGCACAGCCAGGACCTTCTGGTAAAAATTCTGACGGGTATTATCTCAGTTACAGCTCAGATAAGATTAAAGACATATTACCCAGCTCTGTGTGCTTAGCTAACACGGAGAAAGGAGAGCCCTCTGAGTCTAGGAATGATTAAAAATAGGATAGGAGCTGATGCTGAGGCTTCTGATTGGGAGTGCGAGGGAAGAGAATAAATGTATTCTAGATCTGGCTAATTAGACTAGCCTCTTTTGGGATCACGATGTATTTAATTAAATTCACTGTAATATTTGAAGAATCCACCAGGGCACTAATCCCACTGGTGCCCTCAGAAGATTTTTTTGCTGTTTTCCCTCATAAGAACTTATTCCTCCCCTTATTTCTATTGTTTGCATGCATTACCCTCTTCCTGAGCCAGAAAAAGAGCAACGGCTTAAGACATGAAAAGCGAAGGTTAGCGAGCCAGTCGCCACAGCCGTGTGATGGGCGCACACAGCCCTGCTTAGCCAGCCCCGCTCTGCTCTGCTCCATCCCATTTCTGCAGTAAAACCTCCTCCTGCCCCATCCTCCCACAGCCTGCACTGCCTTCGCTTCCTTCTTCAGCTCACAAACGCATTTTGGAAGCGCCCAGTCCTACAAACACCTCATTCAGGGCCAGAAGACATGAAAGAGCTCAGAAGTGGCTCTTCGGCAAGAGGGCACAGAAATCCCAGATAGGCAGCCACAGAACCACCCGGCCAGGGGTTCAAAGAAGTATCAAGGACGCGGCTCCGCGGGACCCATAAGCACAGCCCGAACTGCTCTGATTTAAAATGGGCTTTCAGTAAAACATTTGTTTTGAACAGTTGAATAAACATGCCTCATTTTCTGCTCTTCTTTTGCTCCACCCCATGGGTGTGAGCTATGTTCAGAAGCCCCTCGTGCTGGGGTCAGCAGCACCCCTCACACTGCTGCAGCGTGAAGATGCCCCACGCACCACCACCACCGCAGCGCGACATCGGCCTCTGTGGTTCGCATCTGTCCAGCAGCAGAGGCCAGGGCGAGACAAGACGCAAAGGCAAGGAGCTGTGAGTTACTGGCAATGACGAGACACCGGGCAGTAAGTACAGTTATTGTCCATCATAATGTGAATCTTTCCCATTGTGAGAATCTATCTGTATCACAGGAAACACTGGAAATATTAAAGTAGAACGTTGCTAGAAGACAAATCAACCTGAAAATCAAAGGAATATCGTTCCTAGGAAAACCAACTGACTTCTGTCAGAAAACATTGATTTCTGCAAGTTTGAGCAGGGTGTTCACCTCCCTCCCTTTCAATGATAGGAAACTTCCAACATCTGGTTCTTCACGCATGGCATGCAAAATATTGATCAGGTTTAGTCAAAGCTCCACTTTAAATCAGAAACAGACAGAGAACGCTCTGATGGAAACCATACGGCTCACAAGTAACGCTTCCCGGGGGACAGGAGCTGTTCCTGTACGTACACGAACCGCAGCGCTCCGCCATACGGCTCACAACACCTTTCCCTGCACACATCACACCAAACCTGGCCCATCTTCCACGTGGGAAACGTGTGGATCCGTGTGCAAAGCTGTGCCCTCTCACAAAGAAGGACATTGTTCAAATATCCCATTTATTCCATTGGCCATCACTGCTTCCCCATGACCTTTACCACAGACCTTGCTCTCTGGAGCACCAATTCCCGACCCGTTATGGAAAGAAAGCTTGGCAATTTCCTGCCAACGTCAAGAACTACCCACTCGGACGCAGCGCTGTGAAGACCTGCGTGCAGTGAGAGCCGGGACAGTCCCTGCCAGGCAGAGCTGCAAGGCACGGCGCTAAGCCCATCTCCCAGCACGCGGGGGGAATCTTGGCATGCAGCAGCACCCAGAACAAAGTGCCGGGTCCATGTTTCAGACCAGGTTAGGAAATACCGTACAACCACTCCACCCTTGCTATGTTTTGGGTTTGGCTTGAAAGAATCAGCACAATTGGAGGATCTGAGCACGGGGACAGTTTAAATCAGCAGCAGAGAAAGGCAGCGTGCCCATGGGCCGGCAGGCAGCCATCCCCACGGGGCTCCGCAGCGCACGCAGCGCCCAGCGCTCCTCAAACAGGGGAGCATGCGCTGGGGGAGCGGCACACGCAGACCAGAGCACGGCACTGCCAAGAGCCACGCACGGCCACGGGCTGACGAGGCAGCAGCTCAGGAGGTGCAGGAGGCACCAGAGCGGGCAGGGAGCAGCGCCGTGCAGGACCGCCCCACCTCCCCGGCCCCACGCCTGGCTGGGAGCTGGCTCCTGCTAATAAGGAACAGCACAGGCGTGTATGCCATATGACTGTGGAAATGTAACTTTTAAACAAACTAAGGAATGACGCTATTCTCCATTTTTCTTTCTCTCCATCTCACACGTCCCCAAACTGTTTATTTTATCATCCATCTTTTCCCCATCCAGCACTGCCGCACCCACCATATTTTTCAATAATCGTGGAATTTAATGAAACAGCTGTATTAATCTGTCTGGCTGCAGGCAGTGCTGCTCATCCCATGCCATTTACGTGGACTAATTTTTCAGAGATGAGACTGTTTTAATAAAAACGGAGGATTCACGTGGCCACTGTAACACCAGTGATACGCTCTCCTGCCGAAGACCATTGTCGCTCTTTTTGTAGGTAACGTTTACCGTTTCATGCAATCTCTAAAAACTTTTGTACATATTTTGAAGAGAAGTCAAACCTGGGTCTGCTTGAGACCTCTCTGTGTTAGGTTCCACGCAGCCCTGCGCAGCACAACAAGCTGCCTTCCCCCAGCAATGGCGCTTGTTACAGTGCTCTGCTGCTGGAAGGGACAAAAGGTGTTTCCCCAAATCTATTTGCTATGTTCAGTGGGTCAGACGTTTATCTGAACTGTGCCCCTAGCCCACTAGAGAGGTGCAATGACCACTCTGAACCATCTTATGCTTGTGTTGTTTGTTATTCATTAGAAAAAAAGCACAACTGTCTTGTTTGCCATGTTTCCCTTTGGAGGGCCCTTAGAAGCTGCTGCTGCTGAGCCCACGCTGCCAGGCGGGATCCACCAGCAAGGTACCCCAACAACAGCCTGCCTTCCCAGCCCCTCTCCGGCGTGCAGGTGTCCTGCCCACATCAAGGTGTCTGCAGGAAGGAAATGCAGATGGGACAATGGGCCCATGGGCCAAAGCCCTGAGTTTTACACAAATATCTTTTTTTGTTCACCAACTCCAACCACCCAGTGAGTGCATGGGTAACTGCAGAACAGCCTGGAGAAATCTCATTCGGATCACTTTGAAGTCGCGCTCTCCCCAGCTCTGGCGGTACAGGACAACCCCTCCATGGAGCCGCTGAGCTACCAGGAGAGCCTGCACGGAGCGCTCTGCTACAGCTCTCATCTTAAATGTCTTCGAAAGAACACCAGGAGAGATCAGATTATGTTTTCCTTTTCCACACAGAGCATTCCACTGAACTCAGCACATCTGCTCTGTTCAAATGGGTAAAATCAGCAATGATTTAGGAGAATGGACAGATGCAGCTGAGGAAGAGAGAGCCAAAGTGTGCCAAGGGGCGGCAGGAGCTGCACAAGGGAGCACCACCCCGACCTCCCCCAGCACACGCCCCTGTCCCAGGCCAGCACAGCCCCACAGCTGCCCCACAGCACGCAGACCCATGGCAGCACAGCAGAGATAGTGCACAGCATCAAACCACGTCTGGTTCTCTGAAAGCCAATGCCAGCACGTGGCTGTGCCCAGAAGGAGCTTCTGGAGGCACACCAGCATGTCCTCAGGAGAGGAAGATACCAAGGGGCAGACTCTTCCTCAGGGTGAAGACAGACGGGGTAATAAGCAGTGGGCTCAGTAGGAAACATCTCACACCAGCAAGAGCCGAGCTGGAGGTGAGGCTATGAGTTCCCACAGAGAGGACCCAGACCCGCAGCAGAACTCAAAACCGTCTGCTGGCCTCCTTGTGCTCCAAGCTGCCGCATGAGATAAATCACACATTCCTAGAACAGAAGAATTTGAATATTTAATGAAAGTCAGGTGGTAGCAGCTGCCTGATCCCGAGCCATTCCAAGTACTCCATAAAAGTCAGGGCTGCCCATCCGTCTTGCTCTCCTTCCACACCTGCGGGCCTGGCTGGAATTTCCTGCAGCCGCAGGGAGGACACGTGGGTGCTGGAAGGGCTGCAGCACCGCAACCGCCCCAGCCCAGATGTTGTGAAAGGAGGAGAAAATCGATTCTGCATACGGCAGGTTCAAAAGATGAACTTCTGCTCCTCTGTATTCCAACGTCCTGCAGTTGTTTATTGCTTCTGAAGAAGTAATGTTACAAAACCTTTGGCTCCTTGCAGCCTCTCCAGCTCCTTGTGTAACAGCCCCCCCCCCCCCCCCAGGAGCCTGCCAACGCCGTGCAGGGCCGGCCCTCATGGCCACACGCCTCTGCACTGCAGCTGTGGCAACCTGGACAGCCTCACAGAGAGCACTGCCACCTGCCCGGAGGGTTCCTCAGTAGGATCCAAGCCCTTATTAACACCACCACCAGATGAAGACACAGAGGTTCTGCACGACAAATCTGGATGTTGATTTGCTTTTTGGTTTCTGTCTTTGTTTTTCTTTTCAGAAGGCTGGAAATGCAGCACCCTCTCCTGCCAAAGAGGCTGAGATATTTGACGCAAGGCCCTGAATCACATGGCAAGGCTTCAGGAGCACTGCTATGAGCCATGGGTAAGAGCCAGTCCATATACTCTTCTCTCTGAATCCGTATTTTCACATACGGAAACAACAAGCCCCTCTCCTCACAGAGGATCCCAGCAGCAACGCACAGGGCAGCTTAGCAGAGACCTGGCACACTTAGGGTGAGGTCAGAGATACTGTACAAGGCAGAACAACTGTCAGCATCTCCCAGAGGCAGCCCAGTGCTATCTCAGCACAGGACAGGAGCCATGCCCTGGGTCCGGGCAGGGACCAGGGCATAAGGCCGGCACCAGCCACTCCAGAACACCATGGGGTTCCCCCAGCAGCACTTTGTGTTTGCTCCACCAGCCCTTGAAGTCTCATTAAAAGCCAAATATTGCTCAGCCTAAAGATGGAGAGCTCAGCATGGATTTTACTGAACGTTAAATCAACCAGCAAGCGTAGCCAGCAAACTCTGTGGCACTTTAACTTTAAATAATGCAATAATTATTGAATTTCCTTTTTATAACCGAAGTGCTGGAATGTAAACAATGGGGCTGTAATTGCAGGAAGGGGGGATCAATAGAGGCAATCGTTTTCAGCCATGTTAATTGTAAATACAATTGCTCCAAGATGTCAGCCTCGTTCTTCTCGCTCCCAGAATCATCCTAACGGATGACAGAGTCCAACTTTCCCATTACAGCTGTTCGTTCCTTTAAGAGGTTCTCAATCAGGTCTGATCAATCTGTCAAGATAATGCATGGAGTAAGTAAGACTCTTCCAAACACAAGCTCCCAATCAATAGTCCGGACCTGCTTAATGAGGAGGGGCTAAAGCCCAGAGGGAGGCACAGCCCCCGCTTCGCTCTGCTCCAGCAGCTAACTTCTTCACAGGGCCCTGCTAAGCCCATCAGCTCTTAACGAGGACATTGTTTATGCGGGCTGTGATGAGCAGATCTCCTCATATTCGCAGTCCCACAGGGTCAGTGGACAGAAAATGACAGAGATTAGCAGAAAACAAGAGCCAGGAAAGGTTGAACGTAACCTCTCTGCCACACACATGCCTTTTTAATTGTGCAACAGACTTGAAAGCGCTAATTAATCATTCGTTCAGAGAGATCCCAAAAGATGAAAATCTGCATAGGACCAGCGGAAGCCTGACAGCATCACTACGAAATTCCCCGCACACCTGAAGAACACGCCTGCGGGTCGAGCCGTGCTTGCACGACTGCATGTCAGCCAGAAACCTGCAGGGAGGAGAGGAGATGTGCAGGGCACGCGGGTCACAAAGATCCCATTCTGCATTTGTGTTACTTCATTCTGGTAGCACATGTATCCCTGTGCAGCTGGACAGCACACCACGCTCTCACTAAGCATGAAAGGGAGAAAAGAGAAAGGTCCATCCACTGTTCACTGCCATGGGACTTTCTTCCCTCCCACTGTTGCACTACCAGAGCAGTAGCCACAACACATCTGCTCTCGGACAGCTGCAACTTTCGAGAATTTTCCATATCCCCAAAATCTTCACAGCCCTCCCCAGGGAGGTACCGGCATAAGCACAGCTATATGTGGAGACGAGCAGGGGAGTGCATGTATCGATCTCGCTAATTATAGTGATAAAAACAAAGCACAGCTGAGAGTACATTTCCTATCAGCTGTTCTAGAAAGTGCTGCTCTCAACCTGTGCTCCTGCTCCGGCCACAGCCCTGCTGCTCCTGAGGGGCTGCACGGGGATTTGCTGCTACTCACTATGCACCTCTGACAGATAAGAACCCCAAAACCTTCCCATGAAGCGTACTCTGTTACAAGGGAAGTGACATAAGCTGAACATCACTTGGTGGTTTGGAGATGGTGGGGCTCCTGGGGAGCGAACAAGTTACCCAACATCCGAATCGGTGACATTCAGCTCCTGGGGGAGGAAGCATTTGGTCATTTGCTATTTTCCACAGGAGTTGTCATCCCTGGGGTAATATGACAGAAAAGCTGTACTTTGTTTTTAAAAGCAGTGCCTAGAAAGTATTGCATGGACAGTAACAGGATGAAGCGATAAAAACAGCAACAGAATGTTTGCTGTGACAGAACCCTATCACTAAGGTCAGGCCAGTCTTCTGCTCAGGGCTTTTCTAGCTCCCAGGGACAGTCAAGAGCTGAGGAACTCGGGAAGCTGCATCTTCTCCAGGCCTAGGGAAAGCAGCAGCAGAACAGCTGAACATGAAGACAAGGCGCTAACCAAGAGCAGGCTGAAAGATCCCACTACCAACAGCTTTTCTGTAACATACTTTCTATGTGTACTTTCAAATAACGACTTCAGTGCAAGTTGTTAAGTTGTGAACACATAGGTGAACTAGAGCAGCCTGTGAATATGGAAAAACACTGGAAAAGGCAAATTACATAATAAAAAAGGCTGGAAGGAAATCTGAATAGTCAGTGGGATAAAAATCTGTTGTCCACATTGCAATTACACGGCTGTTGAGTGATTGAAAAAGGCTTTCTGTAACGCAGAGCACACGTGGGACAGTCTGCACAGGTGATGCACTAATTCCTCCAGCAGCACCAGGGCTGGCCGTGCTCTGCTCGGCGGGATGGCGGAGGAGGCTGCGCAGCACGGGGCTGGGAGCGCTGCCGCAGAGACGGAACAACTGTCTGAAACCACCCCTGCATGAGCGGAGACTGCTTTAAGATAACAAATAAAATGAATGAAGGTGAAAATGCCATTTTACACCTTTTGCAAACAAAACCATCGTTTCCAATCACTTATTGAAGTAACGTTGTTTGAATGCAGAACTTATGCTTTAACTTCACTTCGAACTTCAGGCTTCTCACTAAGCCAGTAACCATGTCACTCCTGCAGCAGTTCTTGCTCTGATGCTGCTTGCTTCAGTTACGCACCTGATTTCTCAACAAAAACTCTGAAGTCAATACTTGTTCATAATTCATTACTTCTATACTTTGAAATATAATTAGTTATTAAAAGGAATTCCAGAACGAATTAGAGCCCACATTACTGGGTGTGGAGGTGGGGTGCTCCCCAAGGAGTCCTCCACAGCCCTTTCAAGTTTGGGTGTAGCTCCCACTGCCCACAATGCGTCACGGCCGCTGTGCTCACACCGCTGCGGGGCAGGCGACGCCGGCAGCATGCATGCTCCTGCAGACCAGCACACAGCAAAGGGACCATTGCAATAATGCCCCGAAAACCGTGTGGGAAATTGAACCAGCCACAGAAAACCACACCGAGTTTACGTTATTTAATAAAATACTACAGACATAGATCAACTCCCCGCGCCCAGTATTTATTGTTTCATTTATCTCTAGAGAAGTTACAAGCGTTATGATAGACTGAAGATTTCCTTGTTTTCATATAGTTTCTTTATAACTTCCTACAGCAACGTACCACACTGAATCCCAACAGATAACCATACAATAACAACAACAATACACCAGACAATTTTTTAATCCTCTCCATAAATCAAAGAATATCAATACCAAAGAGATGGATGACACGAGCTCCCTTCATGCAGGCCAGCCAGGATGCACGCAGGAACAACAGATCAAGCTCACCCTTCACCACCAGTCCTTACAGAGAAACACTTTCCACTTTTCTCCAGCCAATCCGAGCTCTGCATGGAACGCGGGCTGGTGAACGCCCGTCCTTCTGCCTCATCACAGCATCCCCAGCACAGCAACACATACCCCTGGACACAGAGACACCAGCCCTTCCAAAATGCCATCTGCTGCAGTACATCCTCAAAGCCCTGAGGATCATCACCGCCCTCTGTTTGGTTCCCTTCCCCACCATCCCACACAGTATCCATCTTTTCTTTGCTCAGTGCCCCAGTTGTACTGGCCTTACAGATCAGCTCAGCTCAGGACAGCCCTGGACAACACACTGCCTGCATCCTGGGACACACTGGAAGTTGGTACAGTGAAAGGAAAGCTGGACAGTGGCCATGAAGGCGGTGTAACCAGGGTGGTGTAAAGGCGCATGCTTCTCACTCCTCCCATCTCGTCCAAAGGAAGGTGCACCAAATGAGAACAACAGAATGGAAGCAGGAAGAGGAAATGTATACTAATTCCAAGAGCTGGGCCTTGAACGAAAGGAAAACTGGTAGGAAGAGATAAAACCAGTGAAGCTCTCCCAGTAGAGCAGCCCTCCTTCTGAGGTATAGACCGCAGGGCTGGGCACCAAGCTGGGCATCTGAAAATCACAACCTTTGATGCAGTTCTGTGCTTCTGTATATCCAACACACAAGGACAGGAGCATCATTTGATTTCAGACAAGCACTGTGAAGGTAAGTTCATTAAGTGGCTGTGAAACACACAAACAGAACACAGAGCACCACAGAAATGCCCATGAGAAAATAAATAATTCTTCATTCAGTGAAAGCTTTAGATTGTATTAGACAAAGCCTGGGGCAATGCAATGAAAGAGGAAGATAAAAAGAAACGGAATAATTACTCATTCACAGAATAAGGCAAGAATCCTACTGGAAAAATATGTATGGAAATACTTGTAATTAAAAACTACCATAATGCCTGCGCACAAAGGAATGGTTGAATTAAAGCAACCTGAACTACGATATGCTCCGCGTTGAAGACCGTTGTGAGAACTTCCATGAACTGAGTGGACACTAATGTGTCTTAAGAATTGTGTGAATAAATTGAGGCAATTGCTCCATACCCCACACCACCAAGCAATCACTCTGCAAGGAAAGCCCCCGGCAGCTGCTGGCACCCAGCCTTCCAGCTGCAGCCCCTCCCACATTTAACTGGAAGATCTCTTCAGCCCTTGAACAGGGAATGGTTCCTACACATATTCTCAGGCCCAGATTCCACAGAAAGGACATGTCAGTGCCCCATAATTCACCGCAGTAGAACTGCTTGGTTCTCAAACCAGCCTGTGATCTACGGATGGGTGGATTTTGCTACAAGCTGTTAGCTTGCAGGACTGCCAAGAACAGAGGTAATTTCTTTCCGTGACCCCCAGACACTGGTACAGTAAGTGCAAATGTGGCCTCAGACACCCTGGGAGGCTGGAGCTGGCACGGCCTTGCTTCCTTGCTGCAGACTTTTTCAAGCCCCTCAGTGGAAAACATCAGCATAAGTTGTCTGGTTTTTGATCCCTCCATCTGACACCCATGCAAGACATTGTCCTTAACAGAAGGGCAGAAACTAAACTTGTACAGTGAGGGTGGTGAGACACTGGAACAGGTTACCTAGTGCTGTAGTTGATGCCCCGTCCCTGGAGACTTTCAAAGTGAGGCTAGGTGAGGCCCTGGGCAACCTGATCGATCTGTGGCGTCCCTGTTCAGAGCACGGGAGTTGGACTAGATGGCCTTCAGAGGTCCCTTCCAGCTACAAGGATTCTATGATTCTAAATGACCTGCACTTCACTATCAGAAAAATTACAGTGAATGTGACCGTACAGAGCTGGAGAGCCGCCTGTGGATGTTGACGGGCTTAGCTGCACTGCCAGCACAACCCTGGGAGCACCATGCAAATGGGAAACTGCACCTGAAATAGAAGAGACAACCTGAAATACCTCCTGCCCCTTCCCTTCCTCTCACTCTCCATGGCTAATCACTTTAAGCTCAAGAAAAGCAGCATGCAAGGAGAGCACAGAAAAAATGAGGAGGAATTTCTGTGCCAGAGCATATTTACAGGTCGAGCCGTAAGCTTCCCAAGTTCATATACAGTGCTTTCCTTTGGTGCAACAGTAACGCTGATTTGAGTATTAAAAGTCCTATGTGTATCTAAAGATTAATCCAATTGTCATATACTTCTATAGGGGGACCTGGAGGAGACCAGAATTGCTCTGAATATTAGTTCCAGCCATTCCCTGCAGGAGAGGCTACAAAAAAAAAAAGAAAAGAAAAAAAAAGGAAAATATGGATCTTGCTGAAGGCCACTGAAGAATAAAACCCATGATGACAAATGCCTCTGCTCTTTGGTGCTTCCTTTGTTCAAGAGTACCTACATCCACTTATGTTTGCTGTATACAGGTAAAGAAGCTCCTGGGGAAAGCCCGGTGCACTATTTATTGGTTTTAACAATTCTGGATCTGCAATCCACAATGTCAAGTCTGTGGAGACAAACACGGGGTAAATGATAAATACTACAAAGGCAGCACTGAGCAGCATTAGAAGTGCTTACTGACTGCTGCAATTCAGAAATAAAACGGAAGCAGCAAAACCTGCTGGGGAATAGTGTCCACTCACCAAAGAGTAGAAGTATAAAGAGATGGTGGATGTCTAAGTCTTATTTATTAAATTGCAATTTGGTTTAGTGACCTTAAGATTCTCATTTCTGGTAGCATATGGGATGAGCTTTTTTGCAAAAATACATGCTCAGAGCTGGTGCCTGCTACTTAAGAGGGTTTCTTGTCCTGATAATCTGCTTGCCCGACATTTTAACAGGTCTTCCTGGGCAATACAGTGGATATACCAGAAAATCCTGGTAAGTCAAAAACAAAAAAATAGTTTTGTGAGAAGGTATGGCAACAATAAAAGCAGGGGTGCTTCTCTGTGGAACTACAGGAAACATGCAGCAGACAGCTGTCTGTAACATGGGCCTCGTAACCTGAAATACACCGTCTGCAAGACTCCAAAATCTTTGTTCTGCCTCCACCTATGGCAAACGCACACAAGAACTGGCTCCAATACCCAGTCTCCCCAGAAGGACTTCCAGGAGTGCACAGGCATCATCATCAGCTCAACTTCTAGGAATGCAGCTGGTGGTCAAAAGCCAAAACCACTCAGAGAAACATCTCTCTTTGTGCCTCCTCTGGGCACTGTTCTCTGGTTACTTAACATGCAGCACAGGCAGGAGTGCCTGCGGCCACCCATGGAAGTAAACACCATCATCCCAACATGGTGCGATCGCACGCAGCACCCTGGCTTGGCGAATCAGCCCCACAGTGATGAGCAGCCTGCGGCAGCAGCGCTGAGACAGGGGTGCACTCAGAGGCAGCAAGTCATGGCCAGGGCAGGGAGATGGTGGTCACCCCACGAGAGCTCCCAGCTCCTCACTCCTCTGCACAGGGATCCTCCTTTCCCTGGCACACGCACAAAACAACAACTCCTCTGAGTCAGGGTCAGTATAAAAAGAAAGGCCAATCCAAGAAGTGGCAACCTCCAGAACCAGGAGTTTCCCCGCAGCACCTGCAGGGGAGGGGAGGGCATGCAGAGGGGAACAGGGCCACAGAGAGAGCCAGCGGGACACAGGGACAGGGACTGCCCAATGGGGCAGTGACACCAGCGTGACTCCAGCAGTGGGCATTGAGAAGCCGACTGTCCCTCACAGGGGTAGGGAGGCCTTGGCCCAGGACTGGCAGCACGTGGTGGGGCCCAGCTCCAGTGCAGGGGTTGCCCATGCCTGCAGAGCCCCGCCAGCCCCAGGGCAACCGCTGCCGCACGTGCCCCAAGCACGGCCATGGAGCTGCAGAGTCAGCACACCAGCTGTGAGACAAACACTGCGCTCCTTCCCCACCAAAAAGCCCGAGGCCTCCTGCGTGTACACTAACCACAAGCCTTTGAGAGGCTCGTGTATTTACAAACCGAGGCATGTTGAAATCAAAGGGGATACCATATGACATAATTCACATTAAAATGTCAACAGGCTGACAATTTATAGAGCCGATCCACCGAAGGTGGGGGAACTAAGACGTGGTAATTGTTTAATTCCTGCTTAAACCAACAGCAGCTCTACCTTCAAAGGCTGTGAGGCGCAGGCCCGGGCCGCGATGCCAGCAGCTGGCATCCAGCCAGGCGTTGGGGAATGGCATTAACTATCGATAGGCACCTCCCGCAGCAGGGCGCGGGGCTGGATGCGGCCCTGAGAAACACCGCCTATGCCACAACACGCATCTGCCTCCATGGCAAGGACAACCTGCTGTCTGAGTGCAGAGACTCTTCCCTGCGGGTCAGCAGCTGGCAGTGCCCGGCCACACTGCCCTACCCAGCACGGGAAAGCCCTGACTTGGCCCATGCTATGGCATACACAGTGCCCCCAGCCAGATACATCAGTGCAAGGCATTCGTGGACTTTTTACCCCACGCAGATCTCCAAGCTTTGCCAGATCCCATGCATGGTGCTGCTCTGTGAGATGCAGCACCTGGGCCACCCTGCCTGGCTCACGCCCCTTGCACCGGGCTGCTGGTGACACGCCTGGCAGCCTGCAACGGCACAGAGGCAGGCATGAGAGAAATACGCGCTTGCGGGAAGAATGTTACCTGAATAAACCACAGCCAATAAATTTTCTATAAATGCTGGCTAATGCTGTCCCTTTGAGAGCAATGGGAAGGGACCGCGCGGGCTCCAGAGCCCTCCGCACAGACTCACTGTCTGTACATAAACAGTAACACCTCATTCTCTCTTCTACCTCATTAACTGAAACGCATTAAAACAAGTGTGCACTGGGAGCAGAAAATGAGACTGTTAAACCAAGCTGATATAATCCTCATCAGCTGTGGGAAATGAGAACACATCCATTACACTGAATCAAGTATGCCAACTGTGATTTACCGATAATGTTAAGACCCTGAGAAGGATGCTCTTTCCCTGGACTGCATCTCTGCTGCTGCTTTCACACACACCGTTCTACCCCGCGTCTCTGGGACCGTGTCACCTGTTGTACCCAAAGCAGCATCAGTGTGTTCTGATTCCAGCAGCCATGCTTTGAGAGCAGTGCTGTGGGCCTCTGACAGCACTGCAGACAGCTTTGCATGGTTTCTGTCCCCAAAACACATTTTCAGTAAGATGCACAAAAGCAAAATGCCAAACTAGAAGAACCCACACCCAGAAAACATCCCAGAAAATGGGGTATTTAGGGATCAGTCTCAAACTGGAATGTTCAGAGGCAGCAGGACAGTATTTCGCAACAGCATCGGTTACCTAGGGTTAGATACACTGCTTAAACCTTCACCCCCAGCCTCAGTGTTCCCAGCCTTCAGAACAGCGTTAGGGAGACAGAACACTGCAGCGTGTAAAGTTACCACCCAGCACTGGGTAATTCCAAGATCCCCGAATTCTCCAGTTTCGTGATCAAACACAGCAAGAGATCGAATCGCACACTGAGTCTCAAAGAGGTGACAGGAGCTGTCATGGCGACCACCGACCTTCAGCTCTGCACGAGGATCACAAAGCGTGCCCTTCTCCTGGTGGACACATCCACTGCCTCGACAAGAAGCGACTTGCTCAAGATGTCAGAGAAACATTCATTTTTTCCTACCCCAGGGAGACACGGTAAGAGAACCTGCCCGATGGCACCGGAGCTGCTGGCTGGAACCAGACCGACCGCATTTCACATCAGACAGACAGCGGCTTCAGGCGCTGCAGGAGTGCACTGGATTTGAACTGCTGACCTTGAGGGAGAGGCTCAGGTTTCCAAATTGTGTTCTCCTCCAGCCGAAGCGCACTCCTGGAGTACCGGGCAGCGGTCTCCTCTCCCCAGCATCTCCACCTCTCTTCAGTACTTTCACAGCAAGAATGTAAACAATCTCTCTAGTACTGCCACTGCCCTATCAGATGTTTCCAACCAACGGTAAGCACCAAGCGGCACTCCTCCGCACGCAGTTTGTTTTGAGTCAAGTCTAGACTGAACTCCAGGGCTTCGCTTCTTGATACAAACCTTGTGAAACTAACAGCACATGCCAGGGTCTCAAACAGCAGTTTCCAACAGCCTGTGCAGGCATTCTGAACAGCGTCCGCCAAGTCTGTTTAACCAGCATGATGTGTGCAACAGAATCACAAAGAAACAGGCATTTAAAGTGACATCTGTTGGATTAATTAGCTGTGTAATTAGCCTCCCCTCTGTGGAAATAGGCTTTGTTACTGCTGCCTGAAACTTCCCCAGGTGATTTTCTTAGTAACTATCGTTCTCCAAGCATGAGAAAGAGGAGTGGGTGAGACAGGGCTGTAATGCATTTTCAGAAAAAGAGGCAGAAATAAAGTCTGGAGGCCATGAGGCAGCTGAAGAGAAGCAACAGCAGGTCAGAGGACCCGAACTGCCACACAAAGGTACTGAAATCCAAACAGATCACGTGCATCAATCTCTGCAAATTCTGCAACCACAGGATGAAAGGAATGGAGGAAATGCAAATATTTTACATTCTCTCAAGTTAGAGCATCTTGGCCTTTGTCTCCTGCCTCAGCTCTCTGCTCTTCTCACCTCCCCTGCCTGGGAGCCCCCAGGCTGCAAGAGGGAAGTGGGAGCCGGCTCCCAGCGAGCTGTGCAGCAACAGCCGCCGTGCTTCTGCTCAAGCCATGGCACCCTGCTCTGCAGGGGTGCGACATTCTGTTAGGGGCAGTGAGGCAACCAGGATCCTGGAATTAACTGCACTTCACGGCTGATTCAGATGGCCAATAAAGGGACCTTCTTAGAAATTCAAGTCCCTGTTTTAAACGTAGAGCAAGAGAGAGAAGGAAAGAATCAAGACACGCATTTTTAGTGTCAGGACAAAAGCAGTATAACAGCTGAGCAGTGGCATTTTAGGCGCTGCTGGCCCTCCCCAGGCACAGCCCGTGGCACTGCCCAGCCCACGCAGCCACGCGTCAGCACCAGGCTTGCCCTCCCCAGTGCGGCTGCTGTCTTGGCAGAGAGGCAAGATAACCTGGAGACAGGTATCTTCAAACAGCTGCAGCACTGCTTACCAGAGCTCATCCAACTGCACCTGAAGGCACAACTTTCAGAGAACCTGTTGCACAAGTGTAGCTTATTGCCTAATTTGAATTGCAGAACTTGCCTGCACACAATGCAGCGCAAGACCAGAAGTTAAGGACCGGCAGGTATGAGAAAACAGAGCACTACAGTATTGAGTTATGTATTATGCACTCACTACCTATTTAATGTAATCAATTTCCTAGGAGACTGCAAACCTAGAACCTCCCATGCCACTTTCACAGTAATTTTTAGAAGCTTAGCTGTTAGAAAATGTATTTCCAAAAAAGCTCAGTTATCTAAGAGGGGAGAAGACAATGTTCCTTGTAACCTGGCAGCACTAGCGCAGCCTAACAGAAACCAGGAGTCCTTTCCTTGTCACACTGAACAGGTTGGGGGAGCACTCGATGGCATCCTTCCCAGCTTGCCCATCAACCCCCTGTGAGAGACCAATATTTCCAAACAGACATCCATTATTTAATGGAGCATGCCATCAGAGCCTGCAGCTGCACTCAGTCACCTGGCAAGGGCTGCTGCCCAGTGCACTGAAAGCCTGGTGCCCCCTGGCCCTGAAGTGGGAAAAGGAGTTATCAGCATTTCCTGGATCTCTCCTGCCTGCTACCCACAGCAGAAATTCACTGTCCAGGCAGGAGCATGGGACCGTGGGCACTCTGCATTGAATGCAGATTTGCAGCAGACACCACCAAGCACAAGCTTACAGCCTGGCAGTGCCACCACTGCCAACTGCGGCCTGGAACAAAGCACTGCCGCTCATCTCCACTTGTTTGCCCCAGCACTCCGACCCAGGCTGCTCCAGTCCCACCTGCTGGCCTGCAGGAACAATGGACTCCTGACCTACAGTCTCCTGACCCGACAGACAATCCTCCAAACAGCTCTTCTGGCTGGAGCTCCTCTTTGCAGTGCTATATCTGTGGGCAGGAGGGTAAGGGGGCACACATTTCTGCATCAGCCTGCACTCACGGTGGCCGACTGTCTGGAAAACAAAACACAGCTCTTTGGGATCCTAACTGGGATCTCTGACACAGGTTCACCCCCCACTCTCTCCTCTGCAGAGCAGCAACTTCCCACAGCAGTACAGCAAGGACCCATGCCCCTGACCTCATTACAGCCTTCCAGTACCTGAAGGGAGATTATAAACAGGAGGGAAATCAACTTTTTACATAGGTGGATAGTGAGAGGACAAGGGGGAATGGTTTTAAGCTAAAAGACAGAAGATTTAGATTAGATGTCAGGGGAAGCTTTTCCACTGAGAGCATGGTGAGGTGCTGGAAACAGGCTGCCCAGAGGGGTTGTGGATGACCTGTCCGTGGAGGTGTTCAAGCCCAGGCTGGATGGGACCCTGGCCAACCTGACCTAGCACTTGATCCAGCGGCTGGCAGCCCTGCCTGTGGCAGGGGGGCTGGAACTTGATGATCCCTGAAGTCCCTTTCAGCCCAAGCCATTCTATGATTCTGGGAAGGCCTGCTAGAGATTCTGTCACCAGCCCTCAATCAGAGCAATGCCCACAGCCACCTTGTCCTCAGCTCCACCACCACCAGAGACTCTGCCCTGACAAGCACCAACTGAAACTCCTTGGCCTTTCTTTTTTTACTTTCTGTTTGAAACAATTCTAAATCTGAATTCTAAACCTTGCTTCACAGCAAGCTGTGGCTACGTGTCTGGGCTAACTGCTGACACCTGATGCTGGGCAATGGCTGCCACTCCAGCTGCACTCTCTGATTTGCTACTCAGGTTGCTTTGACACCAGGCTGCTGGCTGCACGTGGCACAGTACTTACTGGAGAACTGTTGACAGAACAGTCTAAGTGCCCAAAGGCCATAAATAAAACATTCAGCAGGCAGTGCTGAGTATTCTGAGTAGTTTTGATTTCAACCCTTTCAAAACGAAATATAGAGAAAGTATGAATTTTTTGATTCTATACTACTTTACTATTAAATACCTAAAGAAAGGTTTAAAAAACAACAACATGCACCACCACCACTCTTAATGACAGGATAACATGACAGAGTAATCTGGCACTCAGAAGAATTGCAGTTCTATGAGGGAGGCTTCTAAAAGGGTGAAACGGACAGCAAGTGGCTTTTGTATTAAAATAGTTGGCTGCCCAGTAGGACTTCAAAGCAGAACCAGACTGTAGGGGTCCGGCTCTCCCGTAAGTTGCGTTATGGAGAAAAGCAGCCGGCTCTGTGCTGAAGGCAGACCTGTCTGCGCACTGCTGAGCCCGCAGCGCTCGGGGACCAGCACCAGCCCAGGAGAGGCACCCAGCCCCAGGGCCACGGTGTGCAGCTCAGAGAACTGCCAGGGCTACGAGTTCAGCAGCACTCCAAGCCTGGCCCAGATCTACGCACGCTGGGGTCCTCAGAGCGGTTTTGTTTTGAAAGCTCATCCTCCATTATGAGTTTGAGCAAGGCCAGAGGATGGCAGATATGAATGAAAGGTTTCAGAGACCAGCTGTAAAACAATTTTGTGGGGAAACTTCTAATGGATCTTCACTTGTGAAGATGCCATAGGAATTTTAAGTTCAGGCCTTGCAGGAAAGCAGTTAAAAGTCCCCTTAATCTGCAATTTAAATGAGCTTCTAGCAAAATCCACGTTCTTAATTCAGAGCTCAGATGCCGCATCTGTAGTTTAAAAGATAAACCTGCAAGAAGAAACAGTCTGTAAATTAAAGGTTAATGCGGCTCTAAATCCTCGGGAATACGCACAGCAGACTCTGTGGGCACCCTGACCTTAAGAGCCCTAGAACGCAAACACAGAAGGAACTTTTTGATGCAAATCAAACCTCAACCACACTTCCCTCTGCCTTTGTCAAACCACGTGGGTACTTCAGAGCGGGGTGACACCAACGTGAAAACGCAAGACACTTCCTTAAAGGTCTTTGCCTGGAAAAACGCAGAGCTTTCGTACACTGACACCCCACAGAAACACCGACTGCCAGCCCGGCAGAGGGGTGAGATCTCAGCTTTGCTGTATTACAGAATTCTGGCCCAGTTATCTCACGTTAATGCAAAAATAGCAGCCAAATTCTAATAAACTGGTGATTTCTCATGCCTAAAGCATTTCTCTTATGCATATTAAAAGCAACCAACCTCTGAAGATGACAAATAACAGCACAACGAAGTCAGGGACAAGCAGCACGCTGCCCAGTGCAGATGCCGGCGGACGGGAATATTGGTAACAATGTACAGGCAGCCATAATGGGTGCTATCAAGGATTGATCCATCCCAAATCCATGCAGAGAGCAGCCACTAGCAGTGGAGTTCATAAGAGAAACAGGGCAGATATGTAACAAACCTTCCCCAGTACATAATCAAAGCTTCCAGCAACCAGCTATCTGAGAACCCACAGAGGCAGAGTTTGCATCTCAATTACCATTTAATGAGCACCAAGGTACCAGCTCCTCACATATCTGTCCCGCTCCTTTTTCAATCCATCTGCATGTCTGCTCTCTATAACTACTCACGGCAATGAGTTCAGACAAATGATGCGCCACACACCGAAGTGTATTTTTCCATTTTAACCCTGCTGCTAATCATACTCCTTATTTTTCTGCTTTCGGGGTAAGGTGAACAACTGCTGTCCATTCCTCTGCTCTACTACAGCCTGGATCCATGCATTAAGCTAATTCCAAAGCATATTTATTGCCTTCATGTAAGTCATTCCATCCAGCTGTTACACTGGGTTTTCTCTGGGCTTTTTCTAGGTGTTTTGTTTTTAATCTTTCCTGAGATGAGCTAAATTGAACATGATACTTCATCATCTTGCAAAACAAGGGTTTACGCACTTGCCATATTTCACCCTTGCCTATCTGCTTGCCACTGGTCATTTAGAATGTTTTCAGCCAAACTGGGAATGAGTCCACCTCTAACTTATGGTCAGCAAGAGCAGCTTTAGAACAAAGGGGGACAAAGAGAGTAACGCAGGCACACACCTTTGGGACGTCTGCCCTCCACTCCGCTAACACTGCGGCCACATTTCATCCCTCACTTCCTATGAGAGCACTTACTGCTGTCATGCTCTCTTGCAGCTGTCATCCAGCTTGATGTCAGAGCAGTCTACACATTCCTCACCTCACAGCAGACTTTTAAATTTGCTTCTTCCTCCATTTCCAGATCACTTGCTGTAGCAATCAGAAAGATCAGCATGATGGAAGATGCGTTACCAAGAGGTTTAGCGATGGAAGGAGCAGCACGACAGAAAGGTGATCTAAAGGAAGGGAAGAAGATCGCTCACCCACCTCCGAGGATCCAAGGTTCGCAGAGAAAAGCTCCACCAAGGAGGGATCTCCAGAAAGAAAGAGATCTTTCCACAGTGGCATTCAGCCCCTAAATGAGGCCGAAGAGGGCCTCATTTAACAACAAAGTGCTTTCACCTGTGCTCCCAGGGCTGACCGGCTCTTTTCTCCAGGTGCTCAATCAGTGGTTCAGGCTGTTCCCACACACTTGCAAACATGAAAGCCACATGCCTTTCTTCTCCAGTGTCCAAGTGAGTTTTTATTTTACCTTTTGTTTCTCACCCTTCATCTGGCTATATATCTCCAGACCCCTCCTCCCATAGACAATTACTGCATCTGTTTAAGAGGTGTTAACGAAGGACCCTGGCAAAACCCCTGGAAAGCCCATGGCCCTGTACGAGCCACACCAGCCTTGCCTGTACAGCTGCTGATGCAGCCCTGTGCATTCCTAACTGCATGTGGGGATTCCGTAGTATTTCACTAGAGTCAAGTAAGTTAATGCACACTACCATCCTAACTCCGCCATCACTCTCATGTGTTCTGTGCTCTCAAAACACAGTGTCCTTGGAATTACCTTTATCTCCACCAGCTTTCTCAAGTGCCTATTTAATCGGTGTCTTCATTCACTGCCAGCAGTCCCACCATAGCTCTTTGATTAACACTGCACAGAACACACACTTTTGTGTTTGGCCTTAACAGGAACTGTAAAAGCTCACCTGGCAGACACCAACAGCTCGGGCGCTCCTGTTCAGCCTCTGCTTCCAAAGGACACAATCACATTCCTGCAGGGCAGGCAGGAGGTGAGTGCTGCTCGGTGGTGGAAGGGGACGGCCACCACCCCCAGCTGGGTCTGCAGCTGCCCTTCTGTTCTGGTCATCTTTCCACGACAGCATAGATCCAGCAAGTTTCATTGTTGCTAGTTTCTTGATTACTGACATTAAGGAGTCTTCTTCCCATTTGCTCTGCATCTCCTTGTTAACAAAGTACCTCTCTGAAGGGCCATCCTGTAGCCCAAACCCCATTCCACCTCCTTCAGATCCCATTCTCTGGAAAAGTTAACTTAGTGCTTGAAAAGGCAGAAGAGGAAGACACCGAATGAACTGAACACGTGCACCCACTTGGCAGTCCGGCCAGCAATGTTTCTTCAGTTGTTCTTTGTTTACACCTCTTCTGACGGAGTTCAGGTTTTGAACTAGAGGTTTTCAGGAAGCTGTAGGAAACATTCAAACTTGGCTCTTGCTCTCGCAGACTGATCCCTTCTGGAAATTCCACCTGTGCAATAGATGTTGGGAACTCATGCCTGACCTCTTCCAGATGCGGGGCATACAGCTTTGCTGCAAGCCTGGTTCAGACTCTAGCGCTCACGAGGACACAAGACTTAGCTTCTGCTGCACTAAGCCTGCACTTGTGAGGAGTCCACACAATCTCCGCCCATCTGCTCAAACCAGCGACACAACTCAACCCCACTGGTGCACCATGCTCATCAGGCTGTCCTAGCCAGGACAAGACGGGTCCTCCGAGCTGCCATCAATCCCAAACCTCCACAGCCACCTCCTGCCACCTTAGCAATGTCATCACACGTTTACTCCTGCTTTCCAGGAAGTTTCACTGAGAAAATGACCACCACCACTCACACAAAGGAGATGAGGAAAAACATGGTCAGAGGCACAAGTACAGCACACTCCCACAAAGCGACAGATAAATAACAGAATTTCCAGATTAGTTCCAGGATTTTAGTGGGACAACAGGGACACTGGGGAACAAAAGGATAAACGATCACAAGACCCTGCTGGTTCCTCGTTGGACCCCACGGCTGTGCCACTGACATGGGAAGAGTGCTGATGAGAGCTATTACGATGTGCAGGACAAAGATGGCAGCAGAATACCAAACCTTCTCCTCCAACACTGGAAGCAATGCAGGAGAATCTGAAAGGTTCACCAGATTACGGGTAACAGCGTCTCCAGATGACATTTCTGGCAACAAGTAGCACCAACAGAAGAAGCTCTTGGGCAACACAAGAAGCCAAAAACAGATAATTCAAGATGAAAATGGCACCAAAAAAAAAAAAAAAGCAGCAGAATAAGGAGGATTGTGTGTGATAAGCCTAGTACGCACTCTCACCCAGCAGCATCTGGAGAGGATTTTCTCCAGCAGGCAGGGAAGAACTCGATTACATCCAGTTAACTGTGCTCTAAACTGATTATGCATGTGCCAGGCTAATGGATTACATTAGCAAGAGGAAAAATAACATCCAATCAATCTCAATTTACTGCAGACCACACCAAGGCCTGAGAGAAGAGAAACCATTCTGTGAACTACCCCCACTCCCACTGCACCTTTTCAGCTATCAAAGGAGACACAGCATTACAACCACTCTGAAGATGGCAAGACCTGCATGGAGGACTCAGAAAACAGCTGACTTTATCCACAAGGGTCAAGCACTGATTCCCACGATGCTGGTACAGGATGCTGTGAATCCTGCCTTCTGCTGTCCTCTGCCACTGCAGGCAGGTGAGCTACCAGGCAGAGCAACATGAGCTACATTTTATGGTAAAGTAATCTGAAGTTTATCAAAACAAAGAAAATCCCATACTGTGCATTTCAAGACTTAATACAGACAAAGGAGAAAGCTCATTGTAACACAGTGACATGATGGAAAGCACAGCAGTGACAATGTAGCAGCAAAGTCCCAGGCTACAGCAAATAAGGATACACTCAAACACCACAGCAGTGGGCGCAGAAACAAAAGAAAGAACCTGCTCACCCCTAGACAGCCTCAGGTAGGTAGGGATCTCCAGCAGGATGCTCTCACCTCCACTGCCAACCCTTAAATGCAGCTGGGAAGGGCTGCATCCTGACTCCACCCCTTCTAGTCACTCAGGTGCACTGCTGGCAGCTGAGCTCCCCTGGGCTGGCCCTGCCTTCGCACCAGGTGCTCCATCACTGCTTCAGGATGTGACTTAGCATTTCTGCTGCACTCATGTATGGACCATGCAATGGATTTCACTACTCTGATGTGTGTTATTCTTTAGTGTTTCACTGCTTTCACATCAGAAGCAAAGCAGGACTCAGAACTGCCAGGCCTCTTACGAACCTCAAAAATAACAGTTCCTCTTCACCTGAGCAGAACGTTACAGGAATCTTAGTGCGTGAGGTACAAGTGTTTATGGATGTCCTCCAATCTTTTCTCCAGTTGCAGCGTCTCTAGAGCTCTAGTACCCTGACTGGTTCTTCTCCAGTAGAAACCACTATCGATGAAGAGTCTAGATCAAGAACTTCTAGTAATTTAAGAGAACGATGTTAAGTGTTAAAACTCAGAGTCTTCAAATACCTCTATTGTATCCCAAATTGAACTCCACACACAAGACTTGATTCCTCAGCTGGCTTTTTAAAGCCTTGGTGCAATACTTATGACCTCAGCTTCCAAGGCCATTTTACTGTCTCAGGTCCCTTGCATATCTGAGCAGAAGCATGAGGGAAGAGACCTGATCACTTCAGAGTTAGACTCCTGCATTACACTGGTTCCCACCACTGATACCTTGGTCTTGAGGGCAAGCTCAGCAGAAATGTGTTCCGTTCTTCAACTCACCACTTCCCTATCAACTTCAGAAAAGTCCAACAATCACATTTCTAGGCAAACCTGAAATGGTCCTGGTGACATCCTTCCTCTCTGAATATGCTGGAGCTGCTCACTCCTAGGAAAATCCCAGGAGTTTTGAAATATAATGTATCTGCACCGTGACATGGGTGGGATACTGTACCATTCAATGTCAAGTTTTAAAGTGCTTAAGGAAAAATAACTGAGAAACAATCAAAAACCAAAAAATATGATCTGCTTACACATGTCTTTTGATATAAAACAATCTCACTGCATTTGAAGAAAAGTGGGGAAAAGTATGAGGACAGAAGAAAATATAAAAAAGAGAGAAAGAAGGCAATGAGTAGATAGCATGTGTGAATGGAAGGTATGCAGCTGCTTAGATTTATGGCAATTCGTACCTGATTGATCATACTAAAGCCATTATGGGATGATTAGAGAAAAAGGTGAAGCTTTAAGTCCAGTGAAAATCAATAGAAACGTCTGGAGCAATTCTGCTGCACAAGTGAAAGGACTATTTACTGTATCCGGAGCTCCTCTTGGGTTACAGCCCACAGGGGTCAGGCCAGCAAGAGGAGGGGGTTGGGAGCGAGAGAAATAAGTCAGGGAAAGGAAGATGGCTAAAAAGATACAAAATGAGGCCAAAACAAACAAACACACGAAGAGAGGAAGGAAAACAAGATGGCAGTCCCAGGCCAAGTATTACCACGGATGAAATCCTGCAATGCCTCCAAGCTGTCTGGCCATATGCACAATTCTATGCGATCTCAAACACAGGTTTCTCTTCCCACCTTCTCCGTTCTCCAGTTTCAAGAACACTTTCCTTACAGATCCCAGCATTAACATATGCAGAGCATAAAGACACAGTGATGGCAGCCCTCTCCCATCCTTCCTTCCCTCCTCACTCCCTCCACACAGCACTCTCAATACCAGAATAACCCATTTCTTTGAGAAGAGCAAAAGCCTCCAGGTTCTCCTGAAGCATCTCATATGGGCTAACAATCCACCTTATGGAAGGAAGCCAACCGTGGCTAATACCACCTTGCACATTTTCAAAAATGACTCATTTTTTGTGTGTAGAAGTATCATCTGACACACATGTGATACTAAGACATCCAAGACCCCATTAAAGCACGCTGAAATCAACGCTCGTTGGCCAAAGGCTTTAAAATCTGCAGGCGCTGCGACAGTGAAAGCCACAAACCTGTATGGCACAAGTGAGACTGGGTCCTGCTGGAGAGAGCTGAGGAGCTTGTCTCCAAAGGATCACAACCCACTGAGGTTCAAAGGAGATCTTTCCTTGTTCCAGCACTTGGGCAATGAAGGAAGACGAAGCAAAGCCAACCCTTACCTTATAGAGCTTCAAGCTGGCCTCATGCCTCGAGTTCACTGTGTGAAGACGCAGCTTCTCGAGACTGTTGGTGTAGTAGTCGCAAGCATTGCATTTCAGATGTACCGGATTCCCAATGGCCACACACTTCAGCCTCCACTCGTTGGCCTTCCCACCCTCCTTGATGTGTGCTACCAGCTGGTATTTCTGTACATGCTTGTCCGTCTTACAGTGGAGCTGGAAGTTTGCCTTGAGCTGTGTGTTGTAGCGGCACAGCTTGCACTGGTATGAGTCTCCCATCACTGCCTTCCATTCGTCTTCAGGGAGGCTGCGCTCCACGTTCATGTGGAGGCCCAGCATGTCCAAATTATCCGTAGTGAACTTGTTGCACACAGCACACTGGAAGAGCTTCAGTGATGGGTCATTTGTCTGCGTGAAACTCTCACCCAAGTTCATTAGCTCCTCAGACACGAGCTGTCCACCTCCTAACCGCATGTCCAGGGGGATCTCTCCACCCACTGCACGAAGGAAAAAGGGGAGAAAGAGGTCAGAAAAGCTGAATTCTTCACTTGCCAGAAGAATAGTACAGGGCGGGACATATGCTCCCAGTGCAACTCTTGCACTCACCAAAATCATATCAAAAGCAAAGCACTGCTGTCCCTTCGTTTACTCCTCAATTCTGTACTATATCTGCAGAAAAAAGAGCAGCCAGCACGTAAGGCTGGGACAGGACTGTAGCAGCCCTTGCTACCTACCTTGTAGACACGAAGCTCCGAAAGAGAAGTATCCAACCCTCTGCCCACAAAAGGTGACGAGAAAAGCTCTACTTCTTACAGTGCTTCTGAGAAGGAAAAGTTCCTTAGTGCTGCACTGAAATTCTCTGTGGTCATATAAAGAACAGGACAACACTTCATCCTATTTTTAATTGCTTACCTGGAGAAGCAAGAAATGTTGCCTCATGCAGTATCTGAGCACAGTCTCAAAAAGGAAAAACAAGCAAAGAAAAACAGACCTTGGCCAGAAGTGTGAATATTATACAGTTACAGCTATGTGAGTATTGCATAGTTAGGTCACCACACTGCAGTCAGAAGCAGGCAACACGCAGAACGTGGCATGTACAAAACCCAGTCTCAACAGTGCCACTCAGATCTACTCTCTCGTCCAAGAGTTTGAAATGGCAGTCTTCTAAAACCAGTGTTGATAGATGCTTTGTACATCCAAGGAAAAGACAACCATTATTAATAATGGGAGTGCAAGAACATGTCAAGGAAAGCCAGCAGGATGCCTACTGTCTTTAAATGTCATAGATCTACCCTTCAAACCGAGAGCTGAACTCTGTTCACTTACAGTAAATGAATACAGCAAGCTCTTATTTACATCAGAGTACTTTGAAGATGCGGACAGAGAGACTTTTTTCTAACATTAACTTTTTGTGTGAAAGCACAGAGACCCACCACGAGCCTCTTCTTAGGACCTTTGCTCCACCTTGCTCTCTTTTTCCATTTTGAAGACACTTACACTCCCCCTGCAGCTTTTCGGTATTCTACTTTGATCTTATGTCATAGCTTGGCTTAAAACTCTGATTTTATCAAAGAAACCTTTGGGCCAACAGTTACTCAGCCAATCAAAAAGTTTCTTATGGTTCAACCTGTTTGCTGAGGAAGAGCCAACACCACGAGGCCGCTCCGCACTGGGGCGGGTACCAGAGCTCCATACCACCCCTGCTGAAGGCACGCAGCCACAGCGGGTGCAGGCATCTGCATGGGACAACCCAGCGCCACAGCCCTGCCCTTCTGCCAACGCAGCCACGCTCCTCTTTCTCAAATCATTTCTATCTTGCCGTGCCACAGCACAATTCCACAGCTACTCCTGCACAGCTGCTCGCCGCATCCCAGAGGGCAGAGAGCCCACCATGTGCCTTCCACAGCCGTACCTCCTCATCACAGTAATTTTTCCAAGCATTCCTCCTAGGACACATCCTGAAATCCTCCCTTTGAATCCATCTATCCTAAATGCGTCGTGCAGTAAAAACCTGTAAGCAGTATCTTCTGATTTATTAATATTCTTCTCAAGCTCAGTCTTGGACTGAAGAGTAAAAATGGGAAAAATGTGCTTGATTTCTAACAAAGTTCACAGCGTGTGTATGAGTTTAATGAGCTAAACTTGTGTCAAGTGCTTATTGACATGGGAAGGGCCTCCCTCCATGATCCTCAGCTTGAGATTTATAACCACCAAGTGTACTGCTCACAAATCACTTTCCAGGCAAGCTCACAGACCCTCACGGCCTTGTAATGCACTTCAAGAGGTTTCAGTTAAAATATTCCCAACTTCTCACATGCCAAGCTCCCTTACTTCAGCAAGGAGGCCCCAAGTCCCAAAAGGGGTGCATCCCAGGAAACCACCCACAGATGACTCCATAACATTGCATGCTGCTGTAAGCTACATTACAAGCGACTGTCAGTTACAGCGGTTGGCAACTTGGAGCTATTGAAAATATACCAGAAAAGCTCATGTCCTTGACCTCCCAAAGATGCAAGCTGGGACGTCACAGAAAAAAAAAAAAAAGAAAAAAAAAAAAGAGATAATTAAGATAATTACTTTAAGTTATAATCACTTGAGTTCCTCCATTTTCTTTTTCATTTTTTTAGTATCTTGTGTTGTTGTTCTCTCATATGACTTTCACGTCCTTCTGGACTAATAATAAACTGTACTATGAATAGCTGAAGGAAAGGAGAACATGCATGAGACCAATGAACCAGTAATGTAGTGCATCAGTAATAATAGCATCAATGGATGGACAAGGTCAGAGAGGGCAGAGTGCAGCACAAATAAATTAGTTCAAAGGAAAGCAGGTAAGTGGCGGATTTCTTTACACATGCTTTCTCGAGGCACCGTGAAAAACCCTCAGCAACAGCAAAAACAATGCAGAAATAAGTCATTTCCATCTGCCATGCCCTAAGTGCTGTGTGGGACTCCAGGATGAAAGCAGAACTATAACAGAGCGTTGCAGTGGCTGCTGTCAGTCTCGGGGGACATAAAAGCAGCTTGGTGGAGGAACTTAACAGGAACTTACTCCCTACCCTATTCTAATTCTTGGGCTAAACTGTGTGGGGACAAGGGTGTGCCCCCACAGTGCCAACACAAACACGATGAATGCTTGCTGTCAGGAGAAATACATTTGGTAATTTATTTCAAAGTGCTTTTGTCAGAGGATGAGAGAAATAATCTTCCCTCCCTATAGACACTCCTCTTCAGTTTAATGACTCTCCTCTGGTCAGGCCTCAAATCCTGTCTATCATGCTGGTCAGAGGATGGCTTCAGCTCAGTTTCTTCAGCAGAGGAACATCTACCAAATTCATCACAACTCTCAGAACACGCTTACCTTTTCTCCTCAGGGCAGCACAACACGCAGCGCACCACCTCAGCCTCCAGCTCCAGGAGCACTAGCAGCTCACAAAGCCACCTGACAGTGCCCACGTCCCTTACCAAACCGAGCCAAAACCATCAGGAAACCCAGTGAAAGCATCCTAACTGCAGTAATGAGGAACATTCAATGCATGTTACCTACAACGTGTAACTACTGTTCTATTACTTTCCTTCCAGAACTTTTAGAAAATGAACCCAAAAAAGCGACACGCTTTCCCAGGATGACAAAATGTTGTGGAAGAATGCAGAAGAGAATTCTCTACTCCATCCCTACTGTGTAGATTCCATCCTTGGCCAGTAGACACAGGCAATCCACTGAACTGCAGCTGCACTTCACCGTGAGTTGCTGACAGAACAAAGCTTGTGGCACACTGTGCCCAGCCCACACGTGGGCGTTTTAGGGCAACACAAACACAATTCCTCCCTTACGCACAGGAACAGTGGAAAACCCTTCAATCTCACCTAGCGATGGAGCCATCGTTGCCATGGGATTGGTGGGATCAAGCTGGAATCCACCCATCATGAACTGTGCATCTGAGGAAGTGCTATCCATCTTCAGGTTGGGAAGGTTCATGTTCTGCGCCAGGTAGTACTGGTAGAGCTCGGCCTCGGCAGGGGACGGCAGGCTACCGAGGCCCAGGTGCCGGTTGTGTTGGATCTGGGACATGTTTTGCTGAAGCAGCATCATGTTGTGCATGTGCTTCTCACTGGTCATGTGAATACGAAGGTTTCTGGCTACGTTGGTCTCATAGTCGCACACCTCGCACCGCCACGTGGGTTTGGTTTTTGGTTTGGTGGGGGAGGGGGCCCCACAGGTGCTGCCAATGTTTGCAGCCGCAGCAGCCGCAGCTGCTGCAGCCGCTGCTGCCGCCCCGGCGGTGTGGCTGAAGACTTGCTCTCCCCCTCCGTTCTGCAGGTTTTGCATGTTGTTGAGATGCTTGTCAGACTGCATATGAATACTGAGGTTGCCTTTGGTAGTAGTGGAGTAGTTACAGACCTCGCAGCGGAAGGGCTTGTAACCACAGGTGTAGCTCTCACCCCGTGCCAGCCGTGGGTGCGGCTGCCCACTTTTGCAGTAGACACAGGAGCCCCCCGGCTCAGGATGTTTCTCCTTCATGTGCGCCTCAAGCGTCTGCTGGTACTTGTAGTGCCAATTGCACTTGGGACACTTGAGTGTCTTACATGAGTTGCGAGAATGCATCATAGTCATGTGGCCACCCAGCGACCGCGAGGAGCCCAGGACCGTGTCACACTTTGGGCACTCCACGCCGCTCCCCGAGGGGCACTCCCCACCCCCAAGTTCACAGAGGGGGCCAGCATGCTGGTGATGGGAGATGTAGCTCCCGTCCTCGCCCTCCGTGCTCTCATTTGGTTCTGGTGCTGTGGCATTGTCTTTATTGGCACTTTCATCGATAAAGTCCAGCCTCCTGCTGCCCTCTGCCACATTGGCTCCGCCGCCCTCATTGTTAAAGCTTAAGTGATTCCTCCTGTTTGCACCATCAAAGACAAAGGAAGAAGCAGAATTAGAACTAGTAGAAGCTGTGCCCCGTGACAGGGTCTGGAGCACGTTAGGCATTAAGGGAGAGTTAGAAATGCTTTGGTTTGAGAGAGCAAGGTCCTTTTTGCTGCTGCTGCTGCTGCCGCCTGCCACAGCCCCAGGGTCCTCCTGGGGTCTGTCCTCCAGTTCATCCTCCAACTCGCTTGGAAACAGTCCTTTGCAACCCTCATCATCCTCATCTTCTTCCTCTTCCTCCTCCTCCTCTTCCTCCTCCTCCTCCTCCACCTCCTCTTCTTCCTCCTCCTCCACCTCTTCGACGGGCTCTGCCTTCTCTGAGAGGCTGTCCTGGTCGCCCCCCTCTTGCTTCTCCCCCTCTGCCACCCCAGGGTCCTTCCCCTCGGAGGATTTGGTGGGACTGGAAGCCAGCGGGCCCAGGGGGACTGAGGTAATTGGAGTCTTCAGAGCCGAGCTGGTCAGCCCACCCAGGTTGAGGAGCGCACCGGGGGCCAGGACGCCTGAAGGCGGCGGCTCCGCTCCGCCGGCCGGCCCGGCCTGCAGGGCCTGCTCGCCTTCCATGCGAATGCCACTGAATTTACCATAAAAACTGTGTCCAGGGCCTATGAGGTTAGCTGTGGAAACAAGAGGGTGCTGAAAGGTTTTGTTTTTTGGTTCCAGAAAGCTGACGAGAGGTTCCTTGTCTTTGCCTATCCCTTGGATGATAGCGGAGATGTTCTTATTGCTAAGAATTTTCCGCTCCTCCTCACTCAGAGTCATTCGGTGGTCGTGCACCGCGTGGGTCACGAACGAGCGGACATACCCAAAGGAGAGCTTGCACAAGAAACACATCAAGATGGGCTTCCTCTTCCCGTAGAGCACAAAGCCATCGAATTTGGACAGGTCCACATTGTTGGGAACATCTTTGGATACGCAGGAGCTTTTGGCAGAACCATCGCTGTTCAGGTAATCCTTGTTGCTTTTGTGTCGCACATCGAAGACGCGGAAGCTGTGCAGGACGGGGCTGATGCCCGCCAGGGCTGAGGTATTCGGGAAGGTCTGGTCTGAGCCCTCAAACCACTTCCCGAAGGATGAGGCTATGTGGAAGGTGTTGATGATCTGTGGGTAGACGGGGGCGGTGGCAGAGGGCTCCCCCTGCTTGGAGAGAGAGTTCGGGAGCAGCGAGGGGAGAGCCCCGCTGCCGCAGGCGGCCCCGCTCTGCACCAGCTGGCTGAGGCTCTCCACGATGTAGGCCGAGCCATCCGGCTGGTAGACAATCTCGCCGGCCAGGTTCTCCACATCGCTCTCCTCGTCCCCGTCCTCGCTGCTCTCGCTCCCGCTCTCCCCCCTCAGTGGCGGGGGTGGGCGGGTGCTGGCGCAGCGGTGCTCCATGTAGCTCTGCAGGCCAGCAAAGGAGGCCGTGCACTGGCCGCAGCTCACCTCCTTGCTGGCGGGCTCGGTGCCGGGGCCGGCCGCGGCGCTGCTCTCGGGGACGCGCTCGGGGAAAGGGACCCTCAGGCTGTCCAGGGGGCCGCGGCTCTCCGCTGCGGGCTGCTCCATGCTGCCGGCCGTGTCGGGGAGGTGGGCGCTGTTGAGATCAGTCCATTGCTGGTGCTGAGGGATGCCGCACCCATTGTCCTTCCCGGGGATGACGGGCGAGTCACAGCCTTCCATGGCAGGGCCGGCACGGAGCGCTCATTGCACCCGGTACGGCTGGGACCTGCAGGTGAGGAGAGAGGAAGAGAAGCAGGTGAGTCAGAGAGAAGGCAGTTCCATGAAGACCACGCGCCACAAACGCCATGGGCATCTCGCTCTTTGGGATCGCCGGGGATGGCACGAGAAACGGTGCCCCAGAAGAGCTCTGGGGACAGAAGGCCTGGTGTAGGATGCTAATGCAGCACCAGGTGCGCAACCACAGGAAACGAGCGAGGGAAACAAACAGGTGTTTGCCCCCACCACGCTCCTGTAGTTACGGAATGGAGCAGGAAAGGCAAGAGGCTGATCAAAGAGACCTGGAGGTGTGGAGAACCCCTCAGTCCTTCCCTGGGGGGGACGGGCAGACTGGGGGAGCCGCACTGCCACCCCCAACACTTCCATCTTCAGAGAGATCTTCAAAACAATTTACAGAAAAGTTTCTGAGAAAAGCAGAGTTAGGATGCTACAAAAGAACAGTGCTGGAGCTTTAAAACGTCACAAAAATTGTTCTCCCTTATCTGTGGCTTCCTAAGTCAGACACCGTTGTTTTTGGGCAATTCCCCTCTGTTAGCAGCTCTGGGAGCACGGCTAACAGGAAACATCTCCAGCTCAGCCGCACACACAGACCTCTGTGGCAGATCATGAGACCCAGAGAAACTCTCAAGAATTTCAGAGTCACAGCATTTAGTATGCACAGGAGATTTAATTGCTGTGCTCTGGACAGAGTTTAAAAGGAAAGACGTCAGGAGAGAAACCAAACAGGAAATTCCAGATCTGACAAGGGTCCATCCTAGGGACTGGAAAGTGGTCAGCCCCACACGCTCCAGGAAGCTCCCAGAGATCCTGCAGGGCATGGCGGGTGCACAGACTGCTTCCCCCAAGCCCCCAGACACAAACAGATGATGCGAGTCCTTGAGAAGGACGGCCACCCTCCCACTACTGCTCTTCCACCAAATATGAAACCTGCAGAATTCCCTGCAGCCAGGAGCCGGTGAGCACAGGCTGCACACCCAATGCCACAGCCCCACTTGCTGCATCCTGCCATTGCCTCCTGCACTGCAATCCTAATGGAGCCTGGGCAGAACGCCTTCCTAGAGTTAACAGGCTTATGAGATTCGGTCCTCAAAAATGCTACTGCTGTAAGCTGGAGCACGGTAATGCAGACCACAGATCAGCAAGAGATTGCACTGAATTGAGAAGTGGAACACCGTAATTCTGTTGCCAAAAAGATGGGTTGTCTCAGATGCTGTTTTGCTTACCTTAGCTAACATGACGCTCTGACGCTGCCTTGTGACAGCTCTTGCTCTCCCACTGAAAATTTGTCCTTAGCTACACGCTCGCTTTAAACCGATCCCAGATTCTTCTGCACTGAGGCTGCATGTTAATCTCCCCACAACATGACATATCCTCTCCACCTCACCGCTGCCTTGTGCCTTGAGGACAGTGATCCAAATCAAACCCAAACAAATTCATACTGGGTGAAAAACTGAGTAAAGCCAAACTCCATAAGCCTTGTGTTTCTGCTCAGAACGCTGCTGGGAGTACCTATGCAGACTTCAAAACAATGTGGTAAAAGAGCACCTCACTTTCAAAACACACAGATAAAATAACATGCAGTTTACCAGCCTGGACAAACAGGTCTCTTGTGTTAGAGAAGTAAAAATTAAAAAATAAAAATAAAAAAAAATCAGCATTATGCAGACAGTAGAACTGCAAAGCACAGCAAGTTCCCTGGGAACACATGCAGATGTGACACAACATGAACCTGAGCATCTGCAGTACCAAGATCTCCCGACTGGCAGAAGACGCCTGACTGACAGCGGGGCCAAAAGGGCCAGCAGGGCTGGTGGGGCGGGAGGGTTAACAGCCTGATTGCAAAATCAATGTCATAAATGCTTGGTAAGTTACAGGAACATGCGGGAAGAGGAGGCCGCGATTGATAAAGGACTGCGGCTTTGATGCTGCACTGGGGACTTGTTTATTGACAAGAAAGCCGATCTCTTCTCCCAGCCAGGCCAGGCCAGGCAAACCTGCAAGCGCTTACCAATTAATTGGTGGGCTTTGCTGCCGTGGGTGGCTTTAACGTGCCTCCCCCCACTGCAAGTTAACCAGCGCAGGACGTGTGGCTGTGGGGGGACTGGCACACAGCCCTCAGCAGGTGCAGCACGGCCTGTGGCCCCGCACACAGCCCCGCACCTCCTGCCCATCATTTCATCTCCAGAGCTACTCCTACAGAGCAGTGCCGCAGGAGAAGGCACAGATTAATTTCCATTCACCTGTGAACCACAGGTATTATCTGTCGCTTTGAACTGAAAAGAACAACTCAGTTTTTAAGCAAACCAGGTTTTGAGCAGGAGTACAACACTGTCAGCTTGCTGCCACAGGCCCTGCCTCCTGCCCGTCCCCAGGCCATCCCCAGGTGACCCGGACAGGACAGCAGAGCGCTGAGGACAGCCCCAACCCACGCACTGCATGCCCCCCGCCCGCCTCACACTGTTTATCAGCCAGTCAATAAGAAAAGGTAGTTCTTACTTAAGGAGGCAGAAGTCAACTCGTCAGGTCGATCAGCACTCTGTCTGTAAACACAGTTTCCCGTAAAATCAATGAACTCCAGTTACAGAGAGAGCAGTCTGAGCGCCGCAGACGCCCCGTGCTCCCACGCTGGGCGGTGAGGAGGGCTATCCCTCCGTCCCTGCTTGGCCCCACACCCCATGGCCGCCCCCAGTCCCACACTGCTCCACAGGCTGCAGGCAGCGCGCCGGGCCTCCTCCGTCCCTGCAGCTCCCCCCAGCAGGCCGGGCTCCGGCGGATGGCACTCCAAGGGCAGGCTGCAGTGGGCCAGGGCGCCCCAGGGCAGGGCAGCAGACACGGCGCTGCGGTGTCCCACGGCCGGACGCCCCTGTGTCCCGACGCCCCACGCTGTCACCAGGAGCTGCTTCCAACCACGGCCGCTTCGCAGGCAGCCGTGTTCCAGCAGGAGGCAGGCACAGTGACCCCACGCTGCCCTCGGCTCCCCCAGCCCCATCTCCCTGCACACACCACAAATGCCATCTTTCAGCCACGCTGCTCCCAGCAGCGGCCGCAGCTCGGGGCGGCCCCGCGCTCCCCCCGGGCGGTGGCGGAGGGAGATGGTGGGAGGAGGGGTTCCTGCTGTTGCCCAGGCTTCCCGAGAATTAAATATGAACAGCCGTGCTGTGTAATTTTAAATTGTTAATTAGCACAGGGTTAATTAGGCGGCCCTTTCACAAGAGGCTGTTTGGCAGTAAACCAAGACTGGAAGCAATGAGGAAGGAGGAAAACAAAAGGAGAAAGAGACAGTGAGAAACTGTTCCCTCTGCTAATGACCCACATGGCACCATGAAAAAAGGGTGCTGAGGACAGGGAAAAGATACAAGCAGATGCATTACATCCACGGCCATTACCCTGGAAGACACCCAGGCGGCCCCCCCCGGGCTCTTCCCGCAGCGCACAGCGCTGCCACGAGCAGGGTCTGCTCCTCTTGGCCTGCCCGCGCTGCACAGCAGCTCTCTGATCCCAGGCTGCGTGCTGGGGCTGCACAGAAGACGTGGCTCACACGAGCACATCCAGCAACTGGGCCCAAGCGCTTCCTGCTGTAGAAAGCTGCACAGCGGCCTCTAAACTTTGTAAATACACACCTACCTGTTGTGCCAACAGCCACTCCATAAATCAATACCATACACACAGGCTGAGACTGCCCTCGATTAGCTCTAGCACAGGTGCTGCTGATTTGCAGGGGAAGAGGAAAGAGAGGGGGAGAAGAGGACAAAGAAAGCACAAGGGCGCAGGTGGGCTTGGAAGCCCTGTGCACCCCTCCTGACACGCTCCTCTTGGCCTTTGGAACCGTCCTCAGAGGGACACGGCGCGGCAAAGTGCTAATGTCATAGCATCATAAAGGGTGGAAAAGACCTCTACAATCACCAAGCTTAACCGCCAACCCATCACCACCACGCCCACTGACTCAACCATGTCTCGCCAAGAAGCACCAGGCTTGGGAATGGAGAACAGAACTTCAGGAGGGCAGCAGCAAGGCAGTCATCCAATATGTCTGGAGTGGTGACATGAACCCAGGGCACCAAAGCCTCCTGTGTCACTTCCCAGCACCTGGCATGCCACAAAGCACTCTCATAACACGTAGAAAACTGCGTATGGAAAAACATGATAAAAATCATTACTTAGGATCAAGAATTCTAAAGTTAAGGAAGAACAGAATGTACGTTGTTGCCAAAGCAACTTTAATTTTGGTCCACTATGCATATGCATTATGATACTGTCTTTAATTACACGATCACACATTGCCTCACTTAGCAAGCAGGATGGTCACATATGAGGGATAAAGATAAAGCTGCACGAGCAGGTTGTCACTTTATGAGATTTATACAGTAGCTGTTATCACACAAATATGTGGAAAGTCACTTCCTAGAATAGAAGGATCTTTTTAAATTTCCAAGCAACATGAGCTGGATACTCAAGCTTGGTAGAACACAGAGATTGCTTCAATTCCCACTTTCACAAAATGCTTTATCTTCTAACAAACACAAGATATGCGTTCCAGCTCTTTCCCATTCATTAAGGTGCCAGAAAGATTGGCAGATGTTATTACAACAAAGAGAAATGTTGGGGATTCTGTAACAGGACTTGAATTATTAGGACAAAATGGTACATATGAGCCAAAATTTCTATGTAATAGCGAATGCAGATGCATGACGCGATGAGCGCTCTCTAGTTACAGGTTTCCATCCACATTTGACCATATCTGCATCCTGAGATTCTTCTTATGCAACTCCTAAGAACAAGACTAAAAATTATGATATTTACTTGCAGAGTTCAATAATCTAAAAAAAACTTCTACAGTAATTTTCTTTTTTCACGTTGTAGGCTGCATCTTGCACCCTTCCAAGCAAGACAGAGTTGTGTTTTGGCACACACCTGATCACAGGGGAGTTGCCTCATCAACAAATGCGGTTTGCTGAGTATCCATAACCAGGTGCCCGTGCTGCCAAGTCCTGAACAAGCTCTCTATCTGGCCTCCTTTCTCTTCTGAGGTTTAGCTTTACCTACTCAAATTGTTTAAGCCCAGCTTTGAAACTCCTGGAGTTTCTCTGCAGACGCTGCTCAGTGCCAGACTGCTGTGTGCAGCGGAGATGTGCCAACTCCGCTGCAGCAGGAGAGGAACTAGGAAGCCACGCATGCCTGCTGCGGGAAGAAGGATCCAACCAGCAGTGACCCACAGGTTCCATCACACACTGACAAGAGTCCAGGGGCTGCAACTCCTCACCAACCGGTTCTCTACCCTGCCGATGCCAAGAGTTCACTGGCTTCTGAGGGATTCAAGGTGGCCTGGACGGGACAGGGTCCCAGAAGAGGTTGCGGTAGGGCACAGCGGTCAGCAGGAAGGGAAGCTCCATCGGGCACCTCCGATGGTCAGGACAGCCCTCGGCCCGCAGGACGGCCGCACGGAGGGCTCGTGGCCAGCAGCCAGCAGCTCTGAGGCCGGTGCTGATAGCACTACCAGTGCTGCACTGCGCACGCTCATTAGTGGGGCACAAAGCACGAGCAGTCTTACGCCAGGCTCACATGCATAGGCACAGTGAGTTCCTCAGATCTTCACAGGATCATTAGCATAAACAGCTTTTCAAGCAGCGGGAAGCAAAGGAAACGCTGAACAAAACAGGGCTGAAAGCTGCAGGGCTCAAGCACTTGGCATGAAACTAAGAGAAAGGGTCTCCTTGAGAAGGTGAACCTTCCACATTATCCGCATTTTTTTCTCTGTCCTTCACACCAGCTAAAGTTGAGCCAACGAGTGCACTGCAAGATGCAGGCTGCTTTTCAGAAGGCATTTTGTTATGAACTATTATTCTAAGTTTGCCGATCCCTTTGAGCCAGCTACTGTACTACACACAAAAATATTTATATAATCGTCAACCCACTGCCATTGAGAACAGAGTAATCCAGAGGAGTGCCAGAGTGCTTTAAGTGAGCAGCTGGGGAAAACCGCGCTCATTCCTCCAGAGATGCTCTTGGGAGTGAAAGTATTTTGCAGCAGAGGTGAACTGGCTGAAGTCACAGCTCTCTCTACAAAACAAAGTAAAACACCGCTTGGTTTACTGGTGACGCGTAGTTCACATGTTCCCAGGGCAGGCAGCTGTTTTCACGTCCTGCAGGAGCCTCCCTCCTCTGTGTCAGACAGCAGAAGTTTCAGATTTTATTTCAAAACACTGCACATTCCTTGATTCTTCAGTTGCGCAATTCGCTCCTTTCCTCTAAAACCCCAACGTTTCTTGTCAAACCTTGTTTCCAGCCTCTGTTGCAGCAGAAATAGCTACACTCGCATCTGGTACCCATTTCCAGTGCAGTGTTATTGACCGAACTCTGAAAGTAACCGAACAGCACTTGGGGACAAGCTGCTCCACTCAGCTGCCGTCCCCACAGTTACTCAAGTCCCATTCTTAGGGGAAACGGTCCCACTGTTTCTCTCCTGTGCCAGTCTGAAGCTTGCCATTCTTCCCTTCCATTTTTCACCGCAGCAGCATGTTCAGCGAGAGCTGTCACAGCTCCATGGGGCCACTTATGCCTTACCACGAATGGCAGCGACATCCAACAGGACCGTGTGCTTGGCAGCATCTACACCCACCTAACCCCCAGAGATGCCCTAAATTGTTTGGAGTTTCAAACACCACGAAGACACCATCTTTGATACATTTGTCTGTACTTACATCACCAGATCACTGCTCCCTGTTCCAAGAAAGTGTAGCGTTTATAGCAAGACTACAGGATGCAAACCACAGCAATGACTCCTGAAAGTGAGAAATTCCAGCTGGCTTTTGCGGCTTTGCTGATGGTTGATCCATTCCTTCTTCAAGTTACTGGATGTGCTGAGCAGTCCCACCCAATGAGAAACACATGGCACATTTGCACTGCTACAGAGAGCTAGCTCCTACGAACCAGGGCAGCCAAGCCTAACCAGCCCTGCAACAAGACTCCAAAAGCAGACGCAGCCAACCCTAGACGGCCCCGCTCAGAAAGCGAATGCTGCGCCGTCAGGCAGCACTCTCCGAGCTGCACTCCTCACAGCACAGTCTGCAGACTCACATGCCTAGGGAAGAAGTCCTGCCAACGCTCCTTCCTTTCTGCTAATTTACCCAAACAACACATGTGTTCCAGAGTAGTGTCAAGGGCCAAACAGAGGGTAAGAGTTAGATTCCTATGTCATGCAGACCTCCTCTGCCAGGGCTCAGATCCAGTCCTTGTTAGGAAACAGACGCTGCCTGGTCCCAGGCGCAGCCGCTCCTGCCCACCCTTTGGGGAAGCCTGTGGAGCTGGACAAGCGGAGCATGCTCAGCAGCAGGATCTCAGCAGCATGAGGTCATTTGGTAACCATTCTGCTTGCTGCTGAGACAAACACCACGATCTGTTAGTTCTGAATTACAAGCCGGTGGTGCAAAGCCCCACCACAGAGGTCACAAGCACACGTGCTCCAATCCACTACTAGTATTCGGCACAGCATTACATTGCTGGAAGGGAATCTTCAAAAATAAATAAATGAAGAGAACCCTGAAACAGGTGGAGAAATCTGCCAGATGCTTGGGAAACCTTCCCAAGTAGGCTGCATGTAAGGCAAACTTAGTAGAAATGAGAGGTCCCAGAGGTCCCAGGTTCCCACAAACAGAGCATCTGCAAACTCATCCACTTACAAAACAGAGCCCTGCTCTAAACTCCACACACAGTACTTTCTCATTTAAGTATTTTCTTTACCTGGTCAAAATAAACCCTTCTGATTGCAGCAACCGGGAGCCAATAACTACACGCCACTCAACAGGCTCAAAGTCTCAAGTTCATGCTCTCTTGGTTCACAGCAGGCAGCTGCTGCATCCCTGTAACACTTCAGAGCAAACAGATCTCTTGTGAAAGTTTAACTATCTCACAAAGGAGAACTGACATCAATTCAGATAAATACAGGTTTCAAAGCACATGCCCAGTGGATCTGTACAGACTCCCAAACCCAGATACAACTGCATCCCAGCACACCTACATAGGGTCAGGCATCTTCAAAGCTGTCACTTCAGAGGTGGGGAAGGAACTTCCCACATGTGCTTCTTGAGACCTCCAGGACTGAAAGTGTTACTCTGCTGCTTGCCCTCTTGCTAATTGTGGGTTTTATTTTTATTTCCTATTACCCTCCTGCTCTCCTGATGAGATTATCTTACCGGAACTGACACAGTTGGAGGCTGTAGCCATACATGGAGCCTCTCAGGAGGCAATGCAATTTTATTTTCATTGATCAGAAATCAGCAGGGCAGTAAATGATGGGAAATTCCATTAGGAGAAATACTGGGCCACAAGACTGAACTATCTAGGTATGCCCAAATCCCACGAAGTCCCATCTGGATCCTGCCATGAAGAGTCATCCTTCCTCCACAAACGGATAAGCTGCTACTAACCTGCTATTCTGAATCGCCAACCGCTCTGCTGGAAGTTGAGGCAATGCTGTCAAAACAGCCCCAAGGGTTCACTTAGTTGAAACGAAAGTCTTTGGTACACACAACAGTGTTTAGCTCTCCCAGCTCAGCCTTGCTGGCTGCTGTGGGATCAATGGGGTTTTACGAGCAAATGTCCTAATCCACAGCCACCAGACAGCACTGCTCTCAGGTCAGGCAGGTGCGAGATCTGCCCACACACCAATGCATTACCCAGCTCTCGGGTGGTCCCAGAGGAGCCAGGAAAAGCCAAGGGGATGTCCTGGCCTCTGGCAAAGCATTACATCTTCCCTGCTGAAAGAACACTTCCTTTTCTTCAAGGACAGAAACCTCGGGGCACGCACTACTTTGGTGAAACCCCTTCTGACAAAGCACTACCAAATACTGTTATGAGCCCACACGGACTTGAGCCTAAACTGAGAACCACATTCCAATTCTATTTTAAAACACCATGCATACAGAGTTTTCACACTCAATTTCACATTCCTGGATTAAAATCCTGCCCTTACACGTCTCCCAACAAAAGCCCTCTCTGACCTCCTCGGCTGTTCCCTTCCTGCCCAGGGCCAGGTTGCGGCGCAGCCCCTCGCCTCCTGCAGCACGACGGCCCCGCCAGCACAGCACGGGTTAACAGGAGCTGACCGCAGCACAGTTGTTAAGGTAATCAATACCAGTGAGATACTAAAGCAGCATAAGCCACATTATTGATTGCCAAGCAGATGATAAAACTGTTTATTATGATAATTGCAGGGTGCCTGCAAGATGCTTCTAGTGCTGTCTTGAGCTTTTTACAAAAATAAGCATTGCCAGAGGATAGGCTTCTGTCTGAAGACTTCCTGAACCCCACTTTAAGTCCTCCATTCTGCTGTGCCAAAGCAGTAACGCTGAGCTACGCGCAGCTCCGAGCTTGGATGCAGAAGGCTGCATTTCTAGAGACAGCCCCGGAGCATCGTGCATGCACCCAAAGGCTGCTCTCACTCCTACATGAGCAGACCTGCTCTCGCTGTTCTCTTGAGCAACGTCTTCCAGGAAAGGAGAGAAGGACCAAAACTGTGACTTCAGTTTTCAGGTCTCCTTCTGATCAGATTAAAATCAAAACTCTTCTATTTCCCACTCCAAAACATTTTCTTCAGTATTTCAATTGCTTTTTCTATCCAGTTTATTTACATCCTTGCTAAAAAGTTAAATAGAATTCTTCCCTCTAAGGCCAAAATTATTGTGCAATACAGTGAAAATTACTTTTCAGATGACTGAAATCCAGATACACCCAGATCGGGAGATTCACCTCTGCAAAGCTGGGTCTGTGCATGCTGGCTGCATCTCAAGGAAGATGACACAGCAGCTCGTCACCCTGCCTGCAGGTGTCTGCACGACGAGCAGTTGATCTGCCAGGATAAAGTGAGACAACATTCTGATTCTGAAGTCACCACAAATACCAAAAAGTTCCTCTTGAGCTAAACACAGCAGCAGGCATTAACCGGCCTTCAGCAGACAAGCAAAATGCAAACTGCCAGATGGCATCCGCTCTAGCAAAAGCATCTCTTGCTTCAGGAACAGGAATGGAAACTATAACATAACTGGGCTCCACGTTAACACTACTGTCAAATCACAGCTGAAAATGACTTCTAACAAGGACTGAAGCTCCGGGGTTCTGTCAGCAGCTCTACGGGAACTAATTATGAAGTACAGGTCCTGTTATCTCCCAGTATGGACAAGGCTGTGACAGCTTTGTTGTAGTATGAACCCAAAGGAGCGTATGTTATGGACTGCATACAGGGCTTGGTGCAGAACTCCACTATTCTGGCTGGCTGCTTTCAGGCCATTTGGGTCATGTTCTCCAGGTAACATTTGCAAAATAAACTTTACGCCAGTCAAAGCAGTTCTACTGGCCTCAACTTGCATCATGCCACCAATGGTGCTTCCAGCTGATGCTCTAGCCCTTCTTCCTCCTCCTCTTATCTTCCATGGGCACTGGGATGACCTCCCTGCTCCCCAGCACTCCCACCCCCATTCCCTGGTGTTGTCCCCCCCAGCCCTTTTCATCCCACTTCCTCCTTGTTAAAGGCTGGTGAAACATTTTACTTCTCCAGCTTGTTCACAGAGTAGGTAAAAGGTTAATGGCAGAATTGGCGATGTGAGCAAAATGAGCACTTGGTGAGCAAGCAGCTCGCAGCATGCAGCCACTGCTCCAGAGGCTGGAGACGTGGCCAAGAGCTACTGAAAGCTGTCCCCCATCACCCCAAAACACTGCTTTCAGGCCATAAAACTCAGCACCCAGGGCTAGGAGGGCCAGGGCTGCTCCTTCAGACTCCTGTCAGTAATTCTGAAGATAAAACAAGACCAAAACAATCTTTTATATTCAGAATCTAAAGAATGGGAGGAGATATTCCTCCCTATCACTCTTTGGAGGACCAGCCATGGCCATTCCCTTCTTTGCAGGCCCAGGAGGAGCAGAATAGCTGATGCGCAGCCAGCACTGAGCACCAGTGTGTCAGGTTCGACAACACAAAGCTTTCTTTGTTCTCCTTAGGAAATCCACCACTATTTACAGCCAACCCCTGCTTCACACCTGCCCGCAGGTACAAGCCCTCTGAAAGCCACTTCTCCGTCTGAAGCACAACACGTGCAGCTCAACTCCCTGTGTCATGCACCTTTGTCTACAACCACTCCTCACCCACAGAGCGAGCACAACCCCAGCTGCACACAACCGCTGGCTGATCCGAGGCATGGCCCACGAGCCAGGGCCCCGCAGGCCCTACCTGGGCAGGGAGCCAAGCACCACAGGCCATACTCATCAGGACACGGGGTGACTTCTGTTAAACAACATCTTTCCAGTTCTTACTAAACCACAGCTGACAAGAAACAAAGCAGATCCAAGCAACGGGGCTTTTATCAGTGTTTTTCGCCCTCCAAAGCACGCTTGCTCCCAGGATGATCGCAGCACTGATACAGGAGGCCACTGAGATCCAGGGCTGCAAAGCATTCGGCTCTGCCGTGCACCAACCATCGCTCGCCCCTCCCTGCTCCTGACGCTCTTTCCCGTTCACTATGCAGCAGCACCCGCAGGCCGGGGCAGTGCAGCCCGCTCCCAGCTTCCCCCCACGCACACCATTCCCCAGGAGTGACCCCCACGTGGCACAGCAGGAGCCGCCATGTGCCCCCCGCTGCACGCCGACCCAGACACTGCTCGTGGACGTGGGCTGTGTTTCGACTACAGAGGAGCTGGGGACGGCGGAGCAGTGTCCCAGCACCACTCACTTTTCTTGAAAACATCTGTTTTCATTATCAGTATTGCTTTTAATTAGCACTTAATTAATTAGCCTTAAGCCCTCACACAGCTGGAGGAAAATTCTGCTCCTAAACGAACAATTAATAGGTGCACTACGGGAATTTTTTTCTCATCTTCAGCAGTGCGTTTCTCAGCAGAGCTGCGGGGCGAGCTGCCCGGTGCGCGGCTCATCCCTGGGGCACCTCCAGCCCGCACAGCACACACAGCACAGAGCACACAGCACAGTCCGCTGTCACCCAGTGCTCGCATGGCACAAATGTCTCCGCAGCCTGAGCCTGAAGGGTGGAACCCCGGCACTGCTGGCAGTGTGTCCCTACACCGTGCTGAGCCGCCCCTATTCCTCGCCCGGTCACGGAGGTGGTCAGACAGTTTAATGCTCACCTCACCTGTGGAAGGCCCCCGACAATTTGCTCAAGAGTTCAGACAAAGCATGAGTCAAAAAGATAGAGCCCTAGGAAATACGTAAGAAAACAGGCCCATATGAAGCACAATTACCAGAAATAGGGTCTCTGGATCAAGTGTTTCTTTGCACAACCAGAACCAAGAACATCCATAGGAGCAGCCCCAGCGGGCTGCCTCAGCCACTTCTGAGAAAGCAAAAAGATGGAGAAGGTGAAGGAAGCGAACACTCGCAGTGTCCAATGAGCCCAGATACCAATCAGACCACAAGGCACCTAGGGGGAAAAAAGGAAACACGCAGCAATTAATTCTTGGCTTCTTGCTCTAGCTGTAGGCAAGGGAAGGTGCACGGCGGAGGAGCATGCAACACGCGGAGCCTGGGACCTGCTCCAAGAGCCCAGGGGCGACAGTGCTGGCTCCCAACCTGGGAAACCCAGGGCGGCTCTCCAGCAGGTGAGGGCTGGGCAGGCTCCCTGCGGAGAGGGAACAACTTCAGCATCACTTCTGACTCTCCTGTGCCAGGCCAAATGGCGAGAAGTCCCTTAAAGAGGGAAGGGGAGCAGGCTATAAAATTAACCCAGCTCCTGCTACTGAGCTTCAGCTGGAAACTGAAATAGAAGTGAAGTGTCAACAAAGTACAAATAATTTATCACTCTTTAAAGAATTTCTCAAAGAATAAAAATAAAAGAAAGCAGGTGGAAAGGAAATAAACCTGTTCAACAACTGAACTAATGTATACACTGGTATAAACAAAGGAAGGAGCTGGAAGAGAAGGACGTGAGAAATCCCCCACTTCTACATAAGCATTCAACAGGAGGCTTAAAATCCAGTTTCTCTTTCCAAAGATAGCTTGTTTCTCTCTCTTTGCAAGGTTCAAACAGAGAACATGCATGAAAGTCTTGCATAAATCATATTCAACTGCTAGCTGTGCTGCTGTGCTGCACGGAGAATATCAGATCGTTGCGAATGTACAATGACCATGATCAACACCTCTGAAGTTGGCAGAAGTCAGACAAGTCAACTTTATGAAACAGAAAATTAAAAAAACAACAAACCTCTGCCATAAAATAGTCTGGAACAGCGTGCACCTTCAGGACTTGTAATTTCGTTATCACACTTTAACAAAGATCCATTCACTTTCCAACAGCTCCCCATAAAACTTTTCTAACAGAAGGAACTCACTCAGCCCAGAGAAGCCCTGCCCTGCGCTCAAGTCTGGTGGCTGCCCCTTGGGAGCCATCCAAGCAAGAGAAGAACACACGTGCCACATCTTTTCCTTTCTTTATGTTTTCTTCCCCTAGTAGAGGGGCAGTCTCAGCATGTATCTGGAGCCAAAGCATCCCTGTAACATCACAACCAAGACAACAAGACTTTGGTGAGAGCCTTCAGAGATGGGCAGAAGTGCAAGAGCATCCACGAATATGCCCCTGATCTTGCAGGCAAGAAGGTCCAGACCCCAAACCTAGAGACTGCCAAGAACCCTCACCCATCGCACAGGGCATCTCCTTCCACCTTCCTTCCACTCACTCCCTGCGCTCGCTCGCTCTGCCCAGCCACAAGGCAGAGGTACCAGCTTCACAAGTCAGACAAAGAATGAATGAATTTACAAAACACCTCTCTAATCTACAAACTCTCCTCCTCACTCCCGCACATCCCTTCCCTACCAGGCAGGGAGAACCAGCAGGCAACCTGCCATGTTCTTGCAGGCCAGGTTCTAACTACTTGGATAAGTGAGGATAGGGAGCGAGCCTTCAGGAAGCGGAGCGAGAGAAAGTGAGGCCTGAAGGAATCATTAGATCATCCCGTCTGGCGCCCTGCATGTCAAGAGCTAAAAGGCTGCGGCTCTTCGTCAGCTATCTGCTGAGATGATCAGTTTGGGAGGCTGGGAAGTAGTCTGCACACTTGTTCATACACTTGTAGAGTCCATTTATCAATGAAAATAGGAAATATACACTTTTCAAAAGCCACATAATTACAGGTATGGTCCTGTTAAAATGCTGAGGACTTTATTGATTAGTTTCCCATTACAAAGAAGGATTAAAATGATAATAATTGAGGTGTGTTTACATTATTTATATGAACGAAAGCGATGAGATAGTGTACAAGCCATACCCAGGCCCAGAAGTCGCGGTCTAAACACCAGTCTCTAGCTCTGTGAAGACAGCTCCCCGGGAACTGACTTGTGTCAGCAGTAACGAAGGTTACTTGAGATTTCAGCCAAGAAGAACGTGCAAGTACAACACAACTGGGACCTCTGTGAACCCTCCCTCCAACTTCTGACCGCATCCATGCCAGGAGTTGCACAAAAAGAAAGTACTCTGAGGTAACACAACAAATGGCAGCGCTCATCTTTCACCTTAGCAGCATTGCTCCTGCTTCGCAGAAAGCACCACTTACAGGGAACACGGCATCCTCCGCCCAATTGAAAAACAAACCAACCAAACTTACTTTTTCTTGTACTGAATACTTTTAATAAAGATAACTTCATGGGTCACTTCCTGAGTTTCAGCATTTCTTCAGGCAATATGTTTCTGCTGGAGCTGGATGTTGTTTTCTACTACAGGGGGTAAACAGCTGAGCAGATCACAGGAACGGCAGAGAAATAGGCGCTCACCCCACCTGCAGCACAGGCCACACGTGTCATCGAACAACCTCGGACAGCTCTGAACACCGGACTGGAGAGTGTCACTGAGCACTCTCCTAAAACAGGAGCTCTCCACTCTGGAGAACTGCAGTAACCAAAGGTCAGTGGTTTACTCGAGTCTACTAGGAACACGGAGATCAGCTGAAATTGAATACAAGTCTCCAGCACCAAAACTACACAACAATTCCGCTGAGCTTCTTTTCTCAAGGATACGTGCCCTGGTAACAGCAATACGCTGTCTGCTTGGGAATAACGTCTCCAGGAAGGTCGAACCCTGCATGCCCTCTGCTTGCATACTGGTAACCTACTGCCGCCGTACAGACCGGCAGAACCACCCCGATCATCCTGTCTCAATGTCCTTCTGTCTATCCTCAGCTTGACTCAGGTCCTTCCTTTTCAGTGAAACCAAGAGCCAAATCATAGCAAGAGTCATCTGGAGCCCAGCCAGCCTTGCATTTGATCTTTCAGCTCCAAGGGGACATAAAAACAGCATTCAAGTCTTTGGAACCAGTCCAACCCGTGACAGCAGCATCTGGTGGACTGCACAGCTCATCCTTTGCCACGGATGACGCAAAACCCTTTCCTGGGTCTCTACAATCTGGGACAGCCATTCTGGATCTCCATACTACCCAAAACACTGTCTTCTCAGACCTCAACTGAATCTTTTCCTCACCCATAACTCTTACAGGGATGTGATTAAGTTAAAGATATTTTACAAACAACATTTCCTGAAGTCCGTTACTTAATTCCTTCCCTGATGTGGACCATATTTTGCAATAGATAACTCTATGGATGATTCTGCAACCTACTTTAAAATATCTCTGGTAGAAATAGCATAGGGGTAGCATTGAAAAATACAGCTGGGAACAAGAAATTCAATTAAAATTGAATTTTAACAGACTACAAAGTGGGAATGAGAAGGAAGATGAAAACTAACAATGCATGACTACCTCTTTTCCCCCAAGGACTACAATTCTTGAAAAAAACAAATCAGCGTATCAGTATTGTGCATTCTGAGATGCACGATACCCACAAAATGCATGCACACCTGAGGCCGTTGGGGATCTCTGGCTAGCTCGGTATTCAGGGGTAGGAACAGACCCTTCCCCTCCCGCTGCTCGCGCCACGCACAGCACGTGCCAGCAGTGCTGCTGGGGTTGGAGGAGGCTCTGTGAGTTTGCACAGTGGGAAGTAACAAGCACCACCAGAGAACCTCTACCAACAGTGGAACTGCTTCTCTTCACAGCAACCATAGAAGATGCAAAGTTGGATGCTCTGAAAGCTGAGCTGCAAACCGGTTCCCTTTTCTGAACGGAGAAGATGATCTCGGTGGCAGCCACTACCCTCATGTTGAACTGTGAGATCCACAAGGCCTCTGCGGGCAGACTGAGCGCTGCCCGAACACCGATGTGATGGCTCTGAATTCCCCAGAAGACCAAAGACAGAAGGAATTTCCTGGGTGTGATCATAAAGCAACCATAATTGCAATTCTTACCCTCTGGTCTTCTTTAGAAGCTACACTCCAATGCACTGGATGAACAACTAAAAATTGGAATCCAAGGGTCTCCTGGGTCTCACCTACATGTCCTTAGGCAGTGAAGTCTCGTGGCTGCACGTACCAGCCATGAAACAAGACAAGCTTTCTGGCAGCAGCTGGAGTCAGAGACAACCCTTGGGCCTGTCCTGAGTGAGATCCTCTGATGAGTATGAAGCTGATGTATTGTGGACTGTGGTACAAGGCAACAGTGACTGATTTTCTTTTTAATCACAAACTGCAACTGCCACAGCACAGCACAGCTTGGGCCACCGATCAAGCACTGCTGGTGCTCCGAACTTCTCGTAGAATTCAGACATGGTACAAATCAGAGGCTGGCACGGACTCAATGCAAGCAACCCCTGGCAGAACAGCCAGAATTAAAGGAGCAAGGCCTGGACACGAGGCAGCTGCTGAAGGACAGCCTCTGAAAAGGACAGGGGAGGAAGCACCAGGAGACACACCAGGACCAGCACCCAATGCTGCTGTGAATCAGACCACGTGGACTGCTGCCCAAACACTGAAACCCATTGCATTTGTGGGCACACAAGGGATGAGTTATGCACCTGCACTTATCTCTGGTCACCTGGCTGCACGGAGCTGGAACATCACCCAGAGACCTGTGCTCCCCCACACACACTGCCCCTTCCAGGGAACAGTGCCAGCCAATAGGAGCCACCACCGCTCGCAGGAAGCGCTGCATTCCAGGACAGCTTGGGCCAGGCCTGGTGCAGGTGGGAGCCCTTCTCCCGCAGCAGGCGGCTGGGACCCTCCCCAGGCTCTGCTCCGCGAGCTGGGGCTGCCGCCCAACTCCTGGGGATGGCTGTGACCTCCCTCTCTGCTGCCCTCACTCTGGGCTGGAGAATGCTCACTGCCTGTTTCACAATACTTTCCCCCTTCACGTTTTCTTTAAATGCAGTAACAGAATATTATGTATATATACCATTATTATATTATTATTAAACCATTATATATATACAGTTATATATATATACAATTCTATACCATTTATATGGTATAGAATACCATTTCTTTAAAAAACTGTAATAGAGCTGGTAATAACTAAGACGTAAAACTTGAAAACTTTATGCACAAATAGAATAACAGCAATTTGTTCACAGATAGGAATAGCCACGTACACCTTAGGCAGGTTCAACGTCAAGTGCTCCTACCTACCCGTCAGCTCACGGCTCGTGCTACTGTGCGAGTGCAGAATAGCAAATACAGCACCTGCATGGAAAGGGCTGGGAGGAGCGGAACAGACTGCTGCGGTCTCATTAGCTTTATCTCAATAACAAAGCTGTAAGTGTTGAGAAAGGAAGAATAATTGAAGAGGCAGCAATAAGAGGAACCCAAGTTTATCCAAGACGCATTGCGCACACAGACCCTGTATCTTCCCTTACTAAAATAATCATCCCTCTTCAAATCTGTACGCACAGGGAATTCAGCAGGAAGAGACGGAAACTGGCCAAGATTTAAGAAAGACACAAAAATAGGTCTAGAGAAGATTTAAAGAAAATGCTGCTCTGGATGGAAGTTACTTGAATGGTGTTACGGATCGTGGTGCTCGCTAACCTCGCTGGTGGAGTGGGATCTGCTGATAGCATCACACGGGAACACGACCAACACAGTGGAAGACCAAAACATTACACAAGGGAGTTGTGATTGTGGACCAGAATATTGAGAAAGGATCTAAACTCAGGAGCTTAACATGAAGAACAGAAATTTATGCACTAAATACAGGGTTTACCAATAAGGAATTGTAAAGGAGGAGACACACAGTTGTGCTTGGCAGGATGGCAGAACCAACAACGCAATGCAGCTCTGAAAAAGGCAAAATACAATCTCAGGATGCCACCCTGGGTGTTTCTAAGGATAAATGCATGCAAGGGCACTGCAGGACCTCCACTGGAATCGCCTGGACAGCTGAGACCACATCACAGAAGAAACAAGTTCAGCTGGAGATGGCACAGAGGGCAGCCTGCAGTATGGCACGGGGACGGCTGCAGCACCCGAGCACAACACCACGTGGTGTGCCCGAACTGCGCGATGCGCCTGTACCGCGGGGCGTGCCCGAGCTGTGCGGTGTGACTGAGCCATGCACTGGCTGGGAGCAGCTGTGTGCAGGTGTGCACATGTGTGCATGAGAATGCACACAGCGAGGTGGCAGAACTCAGGAACTCCTTCAGTGGAAGCATCACTGGCTGCAAGCCAAGTCCAAGCAAGGAAGTCACTACATCAATATTTAGAGAGAAACGCCTGCTCCAGCAGTGGAAGGAGGGAGTCTTAATGATCCAGCATTAACGTTTCCAAGAAGAGGTAACTCAGGCAACCCTAAACACACAGAAGATCTGCTCTAGCAGATTTACATTTCCACTCTAGGTACCTTTCAGGAATCACGGACAGAGTGACAGAGCAGCCCTCAGCCCTGAACACTTCTGCTCCAGCAAAGCGCCCTATTCCTGCGGACACAGCCAGCCCAGGTTAAAACTGACAGTGTTCTGAGGAAAGCACGCAGCGAGGAGACGCGTAGCGCTGGAAGTGCAGAGAGAGCCCCGCCACAGCAGCCGCCTGCAGCAACTACAGTGTCCTATGTAATTAACCAGTAAATACTTCTCTGTTTGCTCTAAGTTGAGCTTCTGGGTGACATCAGCTGGGTGGCCATGGTGCAGGCCCCGGGCCACACTGCCACAATTGCAACAACAGTTTATTGGTTTATAAGTTAACTTTCCTACTTTTCCTTGTTTATTTCTTTTGCTGGGAGATAAGTCACCAGGCCACAGCGATTGTGTTGCTTATTATGCAACTGTTTGTCAGTTAATATTTGTGTTCCAGTGAGGCAAGGACCAGATAACGGCCCGCTCAGCTCTGCTCTCCGCCGCGCGCCACTCGTGGAGAGCTGCCACCTGCCCCGGCCTGGCTGCACCCAATCTGCTCCTGGCTGCTGTCCCGCAGGGCAGAGCAGCACGCACACGAACGCAGGGCTTCAGGTCAAGCTCTGCTTCTTCTGGCACCACCTTCTCTTCTGCAACATGAGAATAATGGCGGCAATTTCTTCTGGCAGCAGCCAGAACTAAAAGGATTAATCTGTTACATCTCTGTAAAAGTACTTCAATAATTAAGAGGAGCAACTGCTGAACAAGATTAGCAACAGACTAGAACAAAATATAACAAGCAACAGGGCCCTCTGCAGAAGCATGCACTGCGGTGCCACACCTGCATGGCTGCGCAGCATCCTGCAGTGCTCCTGCTCCTTCACCCCTCTGCTGACATGCAGAGGGCATCCGATGATGATGTTTCCTCTACATTCTGCTCTCCTCTCCACCACTACCACTGCAGCTCTTCCTCATGTGCCACCAAGACCAGTTTGGCACTGTTTTTTGCTGGGCACCTCACTGATTCAAGCTGATGAAGGAAGGCAGCACTGCCGGAGGGCTTCACTGGCGCTCAGGTCCCAAGGGCTCCCCAGCTGTGCTCCCAGCCCCCAGGATGGGCACTTGCTGCAGGACACCAGGATGCCGTCAGGCCGTGCAGGGACAAGGAGCAGCAGGGCTCAGATGTGGGGCAGCGTGCACACACCAGACAGCAGGTCAGTGCCTGAGCACTGGACACAGGGGAACGTACAGAGCTCATCCCACCGGCACCGCCCACCCAAGCCCTGTCCTTCACACATCGCATTGGCACCGTGCCCTGCAGGCTGCCCCGACCTGTTCTCTCGCAATGAGGGCCCTGGCAGCCACACGCCGCTGCTCCAAGCGGCAGTTCCGGGCCCTCAGGAGCAGCCCCAGGAGCAGCACTGCCCTCCTGCAGGGCTGGGCACAGCCCGCAGCCCCGAGCAGCCACACACGCTGCACTGCACACTGCAGGCACAGGACGCCGAGTATATTTAAAACATGACCTGCAATATGACCTAAATTTTGCTTCTGCAAAATGGAAATCATAGCTCCCAGTATCTTCCTCAGGCATCACAGTTGCTTTGTTGCCTGCTCTATGTAGGACACAGGTTTTCCACTCCTCCCAGAAGGTTTGGGCAAACAAACGGAATACAGAGGGAATGGTGCACCAGAGGGCAATGCCACAGCTGAACAGAAAGAGGCTTGGTTTTTCTTTTTGGAATGGGCAGAATTGTTTGCCAGGTAGTGCATTCGAGCAGCAAGAGCCACAATCAGAGAACTGTGAGAGCTGCAGTGCCCCACATCAGTGCCTGAACAAACTGCCCACTTGTGTCTTCCATCCCTCAGAAAGGGCCCAGCAGAACAGGAGCACCCATGGTCCCAGGGCCGAACACCCCCAGGGAACAGACCCTGCTTCTCCCCATCCCCTTTCCAGCTGTTGTGTATCAACACTCCAGTTCTGTTTTCATCCCATGCTTTCTCCTTTGCATGTTATTCTCCATCGCAGGGAGTTAGCTCTTCAGAGAAGTATCCTGGATATTACTTTCCTCAACAGTATTTGGCAGCAAATGATCATAGGAGCTTGGTTTGCATGGAGGCATGAGAGGCTACCACAGCCCAACCGCGCCAGTTCCAAGAAACTGGAAAGCAGGGCAGGAAGGATCCATCCTGAAGGTCTCACATGCTTCAAGTTTTCAGGATATGGGACGGAAGGACCACAATACCCACATTCTTTCTTCTTCACTGAATACGTGCAAGAAAATGAAGCGTATTTGCACAGAGTTAATTCCATCACCTTCCCAGCGTGGTAGTTTCCCACTGCCCCACAGGAATGTCTGTACCTGCCGGCACAGCAGAGCGAGGCGTGATCGGGTTCTCCTGCCCCCACTGCTGGGTGTGCTGGGAGCACCAGCACCGCTCATTCCCTCACACCTGCATCTCTGCAGCCCGGGGAAGGAGCAGGTGTTAAGGAGAGCCCAACAGTGGTTTAGCAGGAGCTGCACCTCTGGGAACGGATTCGATGTCAAGTGTCAGCAAGTAAATTGCTATTGGCTTCTCAATAAGCAGCAGTAGTGAGCTAAGTGTTTCCCTGTGTTGTGCAGGCTCTCTCCGACTCAATACAGCGGTATTGACAGCACAATCACAGAGTAATCCAGGCTCCACTAATATCTCAGCACTTCCTCATTGAAAATACACTTTCCACTTGGACATCAGCCCATTAGCACAGGCTGAGCCATAAGCGTCTCCCCTGGCCCGCGAGGATGCGCAGCGCACAGCCCCAGCTGCTGCCCGGAGCGCAGCCGAGATCACAGAGAAGGGGCTCTTGTTCCAATGAGAAGTCACCAATGGAAACAGGATGAAAGGTAATCAAAAAGTCTTTACAACTCAAATCTCTGTAGGTACTGAAAAATTGTTATTTCCTTGCTAGACAACAGAAGTTCATTCAGGGAATTAACTCTCCTCTTGCCCCTTACCCTCCATCTGTCATCCTTCCTCACTATCTTATCTCTAAACTCAGACCATAGATTCCTCCAGGCAGAAGCCTCTCCTTTCATCCACTGAAAGCCAGAGACCTGCTCCTGCACCACGGAAATCCCGGCATCCAGCTCCCACCTATGGGGCACAGTAACACTCCTCTGCTGGCAGCGACACCACGTGAGGGACGCGAAGCTGGAAGTCCTTTGGATGCCTCCACCCTCGTGCTCTCCCATAGCTGCCGTCACACCACGAAACACGCATTATCCCTATAACAGCTGCACTAGAGATTTAAGTAACACCCAGGGCCCCGCAGGCTCCCCAGGAAGCTCTTAGCACGCTCTGCCATGAGCAACCACTGCCCTGCATGGAGACGTCCCCATGCTTTTGCTGAGGGACAAGAACCTTCACATTGCTTTCAGCCACAGTACTAAAAATCACCGAAGTTATTTGGGTATGGAGAAGAGACAGAGGAAAACAGGTGAAAGACGACAGGCCAAGTTAAACACGTGTATGTCAAGAACACGCAAAAGATCTTAACTGGCTGTACTGTGTGCTTCTTGGCTAACCTGCTACAAACTTCCCAATTAGTTCAGCAGTGCAGATCACCTTTAACTAAACAGCAGAAATAAAAGTGCTCACTTCCAAAAACCAACAACACAAGGACGAGAGCAGGAGAACCGCCTGCAGAGGGGCCCTCTCCGGCTGGGCCAACAGCCCTGGGAGCTGCGGGTGGCACGTGGAGCCTGGTGGCACGCAGAACGCGGTGGCATGCGGGACTGCAGCACGCGCAGCGCTCACCGCTCACAGGGCAGCTGGCGCAGGCACGCGGCCCCGCGTTCTCCACATTCAGAAGTTGCATTCATGTGGAAAGCTGGTGCCCCACAGCAAACAGAGAGGCCTGCAGAATGGGCTGATACATTCGCTTTAGCTTTAATCTATTTTGGTAACAATAACAGCAAACCCAGGAGGACGGACCGGGAAGGCCAGCATGCAGCACAGCCACGGCCTCCCGCCGCCCCGCACAGCCTCTCCCGGGGATCCCCCCGGGGGCTTCGCCACCACCGCTGCTGTGAAAACCAGGTTCATCCAAGTGCGCCTTCCTGTTCTGCAGCACATCCTGAGGTGCCTGGCACACTGCCAGACCTTTAACCCAAACAATTCCCCGCGCCCCTGTGAGGAGCATCTTCCGTCTCACCAGGCCCGCAGAGCACCAGCACAGTGGGTGAGCTCCGAGGCGCAGCACCCTGCAGCTGGAGCTTCTGCTGCCAGCAGGAAGGTTGGTTGTGCTGCCTGCAGCCAGATGGGGAGCAGATTTCTGGCGAGGAATAGGTTAATGCTGCTCCAGCCGGCGATCTGATAAATGGCTCTGCAGAAAGCAGGTTCTCTCACTTTGAGATATGATGTCACTAACCTTTATTGATCCACAATCAGAGAACTTTGCTTATCTCTCTCCTGTGATATGCTGCCCTCCTGTACTCAACTAGTGTTTAATACACTGCTGGGCATCTTGCACTCTTTACAGCTCACACCACCCCTCCACCAGGGACAGTATTTTACGGCTGTGCCAGCCCAGCCAACCTGCGGGACGAGGCACCGCGCACACAGCGAGCCCCACACCCACTGCAGCCCCAGGGCCTGCAGCACAGCACTCAGCCAGCACCCAAGAGAGCACCGTGCCCTCAGAAGGTGCTGCTCCTGCCTTTTAGCCCTGCATGGCAGCAGAGCATTTACCACACGCCTGCACACACCAGGCCTGTTGTTTTGTTACACGTGCTTGAATGGTTCCTGGAGAACAGCTAAACAGTCAGGTGGCAAAACCCGTAAGTAGAACAATTACATCAGCCATGTGCAGTGATGGGCAGAGAGGAGCCTCAGAGACCCCCACGCTGCAGGTAATCCTGTATGGCATGTTTCTGCAAGGTAATACCAATGTCTATGCACTACTGATGCACATTTCTGGTTTTTTTTTCTTCCAGGAGAAAAGTCTGAGCCTCACTGGGGATGAACCAATTAAAACCCCACATAACCGGAGCTGTGCGGGACAGCAAAGGGACAACTGAGCCACTAGCACGCGCGGCAGGAGACTGGGAACCCCGAGAGGGTGAGCAGAAAGCAAAGAGGAGGACCAGAGGAAGACAGAGGTATTTAAATAAAGCAAGTGGTAGGAAGTATATTGGCTGCTCCTACCCCACATCACTCAAATCAAAGCGACACCGCCCACGTTCAGGATATGGTGCCACCAGCCACTGCCAGAGCCAAGGGACGGCACAGGTGGATGGGAGGTGAGACACAGTGAGATGCCCCAAGGTTTGCTTTGAAGGTTATATGAACCTTTCTGTTTCAGTGGATAATTACTCGAGTAAAGCTTCAGAAAAGAAGAGATGGAGTAATATGTTTTCCAGTACACAGATAATTGCTATAAAACAGCTATGACCTATTATACTCTTTACCCATCAACTCCTCCCCCCCAAAAAAAACCAAAAAACCAACCATTTTGTATTGCAGAACAGGTTTCAGGTCAGCAGTTAGGGTTTTCCCTCCAACGGCACACGAGGAAGCAGTGGCACTGGGACGTAAGGACAGGCAGCTGCGCCCCGAGCAAAACCACTCTTCTGGTTCTGCTCTAGGCCTTTATTTCTGGGACTCTATAAATATACTGCTACACAGACAGGTCGGAAAAGAAGAAAATTAGGAAGAAACATCTACTTTGCACAGGTCAAATTACCACAAATTACTGTTCTGATCCAGTCTGGTGATTCTTAGATTCAGACACGCACTGAACTTTCTTATTTTAATTAAAGGTCTTTTGAACCGCATGCTTCTTAAAATAGTAAATTACACCCTTCTCCAATTCATGGAAAAAAATTAGGAATGCTGTCCGAATTACCCGCCTGGACAGAAAGCACAGAAATCCCAAACTTAGATTTCCTGCAAGTCAAGAGACGTTTGAATTAGGGGTTTTGGACTGCAACCCGTTAATACTCCTGCTCAGTCGCTAAGTTCACACACAGAGCACCAAACATTTCAGGATTCAAAGACGGAGCACAGGGGCAGCCGCTGAATCACACCCTGTTACTTCAGCAGCTGAAACCACCACAGACCAACCAGAAAAATGCTTTGGCGGATCCTGATCCTAAAAGCAAACCCTGATAAACACAGAGATGCTGCTAATGAATGTTTTTCCATCCCAGTGCTGTCCTTCCCTGTCAAGTGCCACGTAATATTTACGACAGAAGTCATCCCGGGTTACTCCTCTGCTTCACGGAGAGGTGCAGAAAGCACTTACCAGCCTTTACGAACAGAAACGTGCAGAAAAACCAGCTGAATTCCCAGCTAATTACTGGCACTGCTTACAACGAGCAAGGAAAGATCTGCCACCCACAGGTGCTCACAAAGCGCTTTCCCCAGCAGCACAGCACAGCACACAGGAGAGGCTCCTGCCCACCTGCGGAGCAGCTGCTGTGCCAAAGGGGCATGGGTTGCCCGGGCTCTGGCTACAGAATCACATCCCCAGGGCTGGAGCCAGCCTTGGCATCCCACACGGCCCTCCCTGCACCTCCAGGACCACGATATCTGCACCTGCTGAGGCAGGCCTTCGATGCATTTCTTTCAATTACATCAACCAATTACCTTCAAACAACTGCACCAGCACCGGGGGTGCTGAAATGCCCTTTCCTGTATTGACCGCAACAACCCAAGACTCAGGGATATGCTGCTTCCAGAGAACCCCTTTGCTCCTCCAGATCATCCACTATGGAGGCAAAACTGCTCAAAGTCTGCATCTTCAATTAAAGAGAGTGGGGGAAAACAATCAATCAATCAGACCCTAAAAATGTATTTGGAAACAGCAGAGAAACCCAGTACCAACCTGCCCCAGCCCAGGGCACAACCTCCATCAGGGTGAGCAGGATTCAAGAATGTCAAATAACAAAGAACAGACAGCTCCACCCCTCCAGCGACTTTCACTTGAGGCTCTGCTCAATACTGAAGATTTTCTTCAGCTTTTCCATTGCCACTACTCCAGTAATTCACACATCTCTTCAAACCAGGGGAGGCAACCTTGTGCCTAAAAGCCTGGGACTCGCACTTCACAGCCGCTGCTCATCTCATGTGTTAAGTCACCAGAAATGTAAAGAAAGAATTCAGCTGGTCCGACTGCTGGGATGCTTCCTCCACAGGAAAAAGAAGGAAAAAAAGAAAAGCCTTTGGTGTAAATATATCCAACGGCAGCTCAGCATCTCCCCTCCATTAGGGACAGATCATGAGACTCAGCAGATCCCTGCCAAAACAGCAGTATTTGGAATAGTTACAAATTTTAATGTACATCCTCTGCGAAAACTTCACGACATCAGGAAAACACAATTCAGTACAGCTGGCACTGAGGGGGCCAGCTGAGGAACTTAATTTCTGGAGGACACGACTTTCAAACAGAAGCCGTTCCAAGGGACGGCCTGCTCCCGGCCTCAGCCACCGGTCCCCGTCCCCGCGCTGCAGGACGGTGAGCGTGCCACGACGCGGGCACCGCAGGGCGCGCTGAGCACGGAGGCACCGACCACAGCGCTCCGCACAAACTGCAGAGCAGCGCCAGCACTGCGGGTTCGCGTCCCGCCGCCTCGCAGCCCCAGAGCAGCGAGCACCTTCCTGTCCTACGGGGATGCCGCGGCAGGAGCAGGGCCCTGCCCCAAACGGCAGAGGAGGGAGGGCAGAGCTTTTTCTTTTCCTTATTTAAAAGGTGCTGCTGGAGGTAGAAACACATGAAAGTCTGTGTAGGACAAGGGAAGGAATTATCCCTCCCATTGATTTTCGCTCTGGGGTATTAGAAAGAACACAGCATTTATCTGGAGATTTCTTCCCAAAGCTAACTACGGACTTTCAAACGTAAATGAGACTTGAAAGGGGCTTATCAGGCGAGCGATCTGCCGCAGCCATCATCGCCGAAAGTGGGAGCCCCGGCGGGGAGCTCTGTGATGCCATTGTTCCTCTCCGGACATCTGAAAGCTGCCATTATTGTCCCCGACTTCAAACAGCAGCCAAGAGGGCACGGCCGAGGGACAAGGGCCGGGCAGGAGCTGCAGGACAGGGCCGTTTCCCACACGCCTTCCCCTCCCGAAACCATCGCTCCGGTCTCCCTGCCTCTCCCGCAGGATCCCTGCGCTTCCCTCCGCGTCAGCGCAGCGGCACCGGCACCCGAGCTCCGCGCCGGGGCCGTCACGGGGAGCGGGCGGACACGGGCAGGGAACCCCAAGGCGGCAACGCCCGCCGTGGGCTGGCCGCGTCCCCACAGCACCTCAGCGGCTCCGCCCGGGCGCAGAGCGCAGCCCCGGACTCCCTCCGGCCGGACCCCAGCGCTGCCGCAGCGCACGGCCCCGGAGCTGGGCTGCCCCCGCCGCAGGTAGCGGGGAGCCTGTAATTGGTGAGGCAGGAGATTAGAAATATCGGCAGCCTCTAAGTAAGACTTTAATTTACTGGCAGATCAATAGCGCTAGGGTTATATTGGCAAAGTGTCTACAACTCTATTGACTCACGCAATTCCTCTTATCAATTTATCAGAAATCTGGAAGCCAGAAGATATTGTTTGAAGAAAAAAGGCAGCAGGAGTTTGAACACTTAGCATGGGCTGCCCAATCAGGCTCTCAGCGCTAAGCATTTTACAGCAGATGTATCTGCCGCAAAGGAGGCTAATACATGATATGATTAAGAGCTAACTCGCCTCCCCACATGCCACGCAGCCTTTTCAAGCCGCTCCTCACCTCAGACCTTTGCACTGCGCGCGCCACTAGGACACGAGCAGTCCCACCAGCCCCGGCAGAACGCGGAAAACCAGCGCTCTGCGCCGCAAGGTCTTGAATTCGGACCTGCCGCCCCGGCCGCACCCAGGTTAACTCTGTTTCCCATGAAAGGAGCCTTGCGGGACTCCCTCCAGCACCGAGCATCCGCTCACAGGGATTTCAGAAAAATCAGTCCCTCCACACTTACAGCGAAAACGAGGAGAGGGCAGGTGCCAACCCAAAGGAACCTCCGAGCTCTGTCACCACGGGAGCAGCGTGTCCCACCCCACCCCCGCACTGAGGGCAGTGAGGGACCCCCGCTTCCCCCTGTGCCCTGACTGCTCCCCTGGGCTGGGTCACACAGCCACCCCTGCAGGGCAGCTCCCGCTCCTGGCAAGTTACAGACGAGGTGTTTAGCATCAGAACAAGACCCTGGGGGCCTCTTTCATCCCATTCACAGCCACACTCGGCCCTTAACGTGGGCAGCCTGATGCCAGGAGGACAGCAGTGGAACTGTTTGCATTTGCAGTGTTGCCATAAACAAGCCCAGGCACCAGGTGCTGCTCTGGGCCTCGTGCACAGCTCAGCGCGGGGCCGCCCAGCTCACTGCTGTCCCGTGCCCCAAGAACAGCACCTGCCCCTCCCACTGGGGTAGGCTGGGCCACCGTGGAAACCGAGTCTCCTCTCAGCCACACCTGGCCATGCCATGGCACATCTGTGAACGCAGAGGAAGGATGGAGGCTGTCCCTGCAATCCCACAGGCCTCGGTGCTCTGGAGCATTCATTCTCCAGGAGGATGCCCAGGTTCTGCTGCCAGGGCAGGGAGCTCCCCAGCCCCGGCCAACTGCCAGCCCCACCACAACAGCACTGCACCCGCACAGGACAGGGCCTCAGCCACATCCTCCACCACCACGGAGAGAGCGAAGCACAGGTTTGAGCTGCCCTGGAAAGCAGCTCACCAAGCAGGTCCCGGGGCATGGCCTGCGGCTTGCTGCCTGTGCTCGGGCTGGACGCATCTTCCAAGAGACAAGCTCAGCTGTAAATAAAGTTTCAACTTGATTGGAGACTGTCCCAACTGCTTAATGGCTCTCCTCTATTTAAATGCAGATTTGAACTTTTCACCCAGGGTCAGGCAGCTGGAGCTCGGCCCGGCCCCAGCAGGGTCCAGGCGCCAGGCCCGCTCTGCCGCAGCGGGCAGCCGGACCCCTGCCGCAAGGTGCAGCGAGGCCTGGGCAGCCGCCGGCACTCTGTAGGAAACCCCATCTGGAGGGCAACGGCAACTCGGCCAGGCTGCCCCAACTGAGTGTGGTGAGCACTGGGCAGAAAACAGAGCTGAGGGCAAGCCACTCGGGAGCAGAAATGGGACCTTCAATGCAGGCTGCACAGCCGCAGTTAAGCCAGAATACCACAACCGATGGCATCACCCAGAGCTTCCGCCTCCAGCTCAGTGACGGGTGAGGCTGCCTGGCACACTGCACCGGCACAGGCTGCTGCCAGCCCCATCTCGCTGTGCTGCCGCATGCCGACCCACCGGGCTCACCAGGAGTAGCTCAGCCAGAAGGGAAGGATGCAAAGAAAGGAAACCCATGGAAATGCCAGCCAGGGGGAAGAGAGCAGGGTAATGTCAGCGCATTCTGGAAGTACGCACATTCACCATTCATTACAGATGCTGAGTGACAAAACTTCTATCTGTCCTTTCCAGGGAAAACATCTCTGAGTCAGACTGCAGGGATGCCTCCTCCAGCACTACAGAGCCCTCCCCAAGGCCAGCAGGACACCAGCTCAGGTCAGAGGCCCGCACCCGGCACGGGCCAGCTCACAAACCACTGCCCGGCACTGATGACCTGCACTGCACCGTGCCAGCCTCACAGCTGGCCAGCAGTTGGAGGCCAGACCAGGAGCTTGGAGGCCTTCACTAAGTTGCTGCTCTCCTTACTCCAGACCCAAAGCTCCTCTGTGCAGGTCCCCTGAGCACCAAAGCTGGCACATGGGTGGGACAGAGATGTGGCCAGGCAGCCTGGGGTGGGCACAGCAAGCGCCAGGGTTGCTCACCTGCTCCTGTTAAGCTTGGAACTTGTGGGCCTGTCCAAGCTATCACTCACTGCACGCCTCTTCTGTTCCCTGCTCTCACCCAGCCAACCCGAGACAGGCAGCCACCAGACCTGCCCAAGGGCACAGCAAAGCCACCAGCACAGCACAAAACCAAGCACTGCCCTGACTCCCCTGAGCCGTGCCAGCAGGGTTTACCCCATCCTAGAGCAGATGGCAGCGCTACCTGTGCTCCTCTGCTGGTCCTCCCATAGGAAGAGAGCACACTGCACAGAAAAAGGCAAGGAAGAGGGGTAGGGGGAAGATATCTGTCAGTCAAAGCCTCCACAAGTGTTGCAATGAAAAGAAGCAGTGACTTGCCACAGTGGATGAGCTTTAAAAAACCACCCGTGACAAGTGTGGTAGGAGAGCTTCGTACACCAGGAATAATTGCCTCTCCTAGAGATCTAATCATTGAGGTTGCTATGAGAAACTGACTTTTCTCCCCCTGGATTAATCAAAACCATGTTATTCAGCATGGCAGCAGGACAGGTCTGTAATTCCACGTCCCTTTGTCTTGCAGGATATGAAATGAGAAAGTAAAAGTAAGGGCAGGGGAAAAACATCTGCGTCTAGAATCCAACCAATGACAAACCACTAGGTGTAAGAAGAGACTCTATAATGCAGAAGGGCATTAGAGCAGAAAGCCAAGGTAAAATACACTACCAACCCCTCTTCATTTGGTAGTCATAAGGTGATGGTGGAAATAGCAGTCAGGGCTTTAGTCTCTAGTAAAGTCTCTTGAGCAACAACTCACTGCTTTCTGTAGCATTTCTGTAAGGCCTGGAGCACCATGCCCACTTAGGTACATTTTTCTCTTACTGCTGGATCGAGTGCTGCACAACTTACTCCATCACACCATGAATTCACTCTTCCACAATCCCACAAAGAAGCACTGAGGCTCTAAATATTTAGCATGGTGGAAAGGAACAAAGAGGCTTACCAGTTTCTGTTTCTGACTTCTCCGACTGCAACTTGCTTCTTTCCCGTTCTCTAGATTGGACCTCAGAATCACTGAGAACCAGAATACTCCACTTTAGTACTCTACTGCCCAAAGAACTTGCAAGCTAACTAGCATGCAAGTAAAATAGAGGAAAATAAGTAAATACAGCTGAGAGTGGAACATACAAGATATCAGTGTCTGGTGCACAGAGAGAAGGTCACTCTTCCTACAAGAGCCCCCGTGCCAAATGCTCGCCAGCACTGACCAGCACAGCCCCACGTGGGCTCCTCTGCTCTGCTGCTGAGAACCAGGGCCCTGCCACTCCGGGTGAGCAAGGCTTAGAAGAGCTCTGACTCAGTCAGCGTGAAGGTGGCTTGGCCTGAAGGCAGGAAGGATGAAGGGGCAGCCCCATGCTCCTCAGTGGGGGCTCTGAGATGCAGCTCACCCCCCACCTCTGGCCTTGAGCATGGCAAGCAGCCCACCAGTGCGCGACTCAACCCCAGCAGAAGCAAACACCTGCACAGACCATAACAAGTAGGAGGGAGCTGAAGATTAGGAGGAGCAAAATCCTCACGTCCAAGCTAGTACGCAGACACTCCGTTCCCAGGAAGAGGAGATGCCTGCCTTCCCCTCCCCAAAAGCAAAATTCAAACTCCAAGCTGATGTCAAAGGCCAAAAAATTCCATTCCATCCTTGTCATGCCCAGGTCACCAGACAGGCCTCTGGAGCCACTCGTCTGGGGCAAGCCATTCATCCCCTCGCGGCTAACACTCCCCACCCTGACGTTAAAAAGCAACCACCACCTGTCCAGGACAGGAGCTTGGGTCGGTTTTCCTCATCTGTAAAGCTGTAACAGCCTAGGCCCGGCAGCAAAGTGCTCACAGTACACCGCCAACACATCGCAGCCAACCATGGGAAGCAGCCTGGGAGGCCAGGTCTGGGCTCCCCACACCGGAGCAGGGCCAGTGGCACAGCGCGGCATGGCACAGTGCTGGCGGCACAGCATGGAACACACACTGCTCCAGGCTCTGCCGGCGCGGCAGGGACAGGCCCGGTGCCTGCATGCAGGCAGTGCTGCTGTGGGGGGGTGGGCAGGTCACATGCCTGAATTGGGGAGAATAGAGACCTTTTGCTAAAGCTCCAGGAAGCAATGAGAAAAAACGCTAATTAACTCAGCAGCAAGTTGTTAGTATTTGCATATAAATGCCGCCACAAATCATTATAAACAAGCTGGGACAAGCCGGGTCCATTAGCATACACAAATCCAGCCCGGCCAGGGTGGGTGGGTCGGATGGAGGCCGGCTGCCAGCTCCGGGACGGCAGCAGACAGCGGCCTTATCTCTGCCAGCACTCCCCTTACCAGCACCAACAGAAGCCACGCAGATAACGCTTCTGCTCTTATTAAAAAACAAAACACAACCACACGCACAAAAACACCGAACGGAACAACAAACGAATGGGATACATTCTTCGGCCTCACTTAACAGCAACGCAACAACTGGAAGAGCAGTCCCAAGGTGGTGACGTCCCTGCGGCAGCCGTGCTCCCCACGGGGCAGCTGTGCTCCATGCAGTACCAGAGCAGCGCGGTAGGGACGGCTGCTGCCCGCGGTCCAGCTGCGCACCGGGCCCAGGCAGGCAGACATCAAGCAGTGAGGGAACCCGGCAGTTTGGTCTGACTCCCCGAGACACTGCGCACTGTGAGGTTCTTCCTCCAGGGAGGATAAAGAAGGTGGCACAAGTAATACATCCCACGCCTGACACACCAAAAGAAGGTGCCCCAAAGCCCGAAACAGTAACAACCTGAGCAGGACAAGCTCCAGGGATGTTACTACAGCTCCACAAGTTCACTCCTCCAAACGCCAGAGTGGTTTGCTTTATCACGCTGCATTTCATTGGAGCTGGCCTCCCTGCTCCCCTGGGCTGCTAAACAGAGAAAAGGGCTCAGCATTACAAGGAATGGACTACTTCTCCTCCCACAAAAAGCCAAAAGCTGCAATTTCACTGTTTTGGGGTTCTGCTGTTTTTTCCCTCTCCAACTGGCATCTTCGGAATTAAAAGAAAACTCAAGCAATTACCAGCCTACATCGAGACTTAAGAAAAAAAAAATCCACTTTCTAATTTTAAACAGGAAACTCTCCCTGGCAAGATCCCAAGATCCCTTCCACAGTGACTTTTATTAAACACAAGTTTCTCGTCCCCAGCTCCGAGCGCTGCCGGCTCCAGCAGAGCTCAGGCACGGCCCTGGCTGCCGACTGTCCTGGGACTGCCCACGCCGCCCCCACCAGAAGCACGGAGCCCCTTCGTAAATGGAAAGCATCCATTAAACCATGCCCAGGCAGGCGTTTTCAAAACAGTGTTTAGAAATTCATTACCTCTTATCTGCAGTCAATGAGCATGCCTGGCTTCTTAGAGAGGCTGCAGCATGACACATCTAAACGGGAGCCAAGTTTGAACAATCAAGCAAGATAGAAAGGACAGGCTTCTCCACCACAACAGATAATGCATACCTAAATGGTTTTAAAAGAGTATTAAAGTTGAAATATTCTAGACTAGATTTCCTTTTCACCTAAGCACAAAGAAGTCACAAAAGCTGCTAAGAGCATCTCCCAGTCTCATGTCCTTCGCCACCTGATTTAGAAGCTATCCTTCTTGTTCAGGCTCTTGAGTGTGTTTGCAGGTGTAATGAGTTTTATTTGTCCGAGCTGGGAAGCCAGTTGTTAAGCTCACATTTTCACTCTGGGGTATGAAGTTTTTCTTCACTAATGACTTTGTACAGAACAAACCACTAAGAAATCTTCAATCCGTAGTAACAATCAGAATCTGATGGCTTTATACAGGAATTGCTCTTTAACGACCAGGAAAATGGGCAGCTATACAAAGACATCCATTACTGTTGGAGGACAAAGCTGAAGTGATGCGAAACTGAGCTGAACGTTGTACAGATGTAGCTAAATCACTATAGCAACTGATGGAGGTAAATTAGTGCAACACCCTACACGGACAATCAAGGCTCAGCCAGGGGAGGACGCAACAAAGCACTGCACACAACAAGCGGGGCCACACGATGGGGATGCACCAGTTTATTCCCACTTGAAATATTTCAACAAACCCAGCAAAATTTTCTCACTTGGCGAGTCTTGAGTCAGTAAGAGTAGCTCTTGGCTACCACGGGCAGCAGAAAGGCAGCACTGGAACTGCACAGGCAGCACCCAACACAACCACATGGTGCTAAGTTGGAACCCAATGCAGAAACACAGCACTACAGCCGGAACCCAACACAGCCACGTGGCACCACCACCAGCACCCACTGCAGCCGTGCAGTGCTACTACTGCAGGCGGACGCCTCCAGCGAGTTCCCTGCCAGCCTTTGGCATTCAGATGTGTGTGCAGACTGAGCCAGCATCTTGCTGCACAGCCTCAACATGCTTAACTTACAAAGACAACAAGAATAGTATGCCAGCACAGCTGACATCCAGGAGCAACATCCAGCCCCAACACAACCTGCCAGGGAGAAGAACATGACACATGCACAGGCAGCCCTCAGCCTTCACCGGCAGCTGTGCATCTCCTCGTCACCCCTCCACAACAGACAATGCAACTCCAGAGCATTATAGCATTAGAAGAGATGTGAAGGGACAGCTTCTAAATACTATCTTGAATTGCTTAAATAAAAACAAAATCAGTTTTGAAGCCTGCAGCAATAATTTGTTTTGTAAGTGCACAAAACTCTGAATAGAAAAGCGAAGGGTTCAAAACTGACTGGAACTATCAGGATTCTACATAAGACTAAGCATCTCCAGGTCAGTCTGGCTGCAGAAGAGGACATGGTGATAGGCAGGGCAGGCAAGGCCTGGACGACAGGCAGAGGCTCCTTTGCAGTGATGCTGCCCACAGCTACTGCAGAGAGCCAGAGGGAAGCAGAGGGTTTTGTTTATTTATTGTTGGACAAAACCAGAAGTGACCCAGGCTAAGCAGCCGCCCAGCAGTGCCTGCCTCTGGCAGGGAGGGGAGGCAGCGGCAGGCACCAAAGCTGCAGCAGACAGCGGCTCACGGCAGTGTGCTGCACAGGTGCAGGAGTACAGCCCAGCTCAGCCTGCAGTGAACCACTGCACGCAGCTCCAGAGGGAACGCTGCAGGAGAAACTCGTGATCAGAGGCAGGAAACCCCCACACAGCTGAGTGTGGAAGAATCGCTGCTGCAGATTTCAGCAGTTCCAGTCTGCAGCCACAAACCAAGCGGCCTTTTTTTTTTCTCTCCTTTGGCAAAGTCTTTCTAACCCAGGTCCCTTCCCCAAACTACTTCCCCATGCCTCTGCATCAAACTCCTGCGCCAGCAAAAAGAAAAAGCATCCAAGGCACGGCTGCTCCGAGCAGCAACTGGCTTCAAGCACACGCAACCATGGCCTCTGTAACACCGCCTGCTTCGGACTGCTCTCAGTTCTGTGTACAACAAGGCATCGCTAAGCTCTGCATGAGATCTGCTTGCCAAGTCTCTGGGTACACGAGCAAATGACAAATTCATGCATGCAAATGCCGCTTGGGTTTCTCACCGTGATGTAAACCTGCGTGTGGACGTTCTTCTTTTGGTTTGGAAACAACCAGCTTTGGTACAGCCTATAACTGTTTCCAATTCAATTAAGGCAAACTGAAATAAACCATTCTTGAACTGAAAATAATGTCCACAGGGCATTCTAATGTGTAAGTAAATCCTTTGAAAAAATAATAATAAATCAATGCAAACTTCTCTAAGTAGGAAGGTTTGCTGGTAAGAAGAGCATATTTGTAATGAAAAATCTTTCAAACAGTCAGAATTAGAAACCCAGTGCAGCTTTTACAAGACACTTCTCAGAGCTGAACTGTATTGTTTACTTAAGACAGTTAAAAGGATATCACCAGCGTGAAATGAAGTCAACTTCAAAGTCACACAGTTTCAAGTCCTAAACATGCCACAGCAATCTCATTTTAAGAAAACACATGCTCTATTTTTGTTAAAAGTGTTTCTCTTCCTCTGCTGTGCAAGAGGCTCATACGAAGAAGACGGAACCTTAAAACAAAACAAAAAAGCTTTTACAATCAACACAATGAAAATGTTAGAAGTACAAAATCCGTCCCCTCCACTGCAGTATCCAAAGCAGCCACTTCCGCCAAGAGGCCCCATTTCTCCCCCTCCTGTGAAGGACCTGTACCACCTGGATCCCGGTCCTCTCTTCCTTGGCCAGGAGGCATGAGCAGCCCCCAGAGCCACCCCCAGCTGCCTGGCACCCCGTGTTCCACCCATGCCCCTCTGTCCCCCTGCTGCCATGCCCTCCGTTTCTTGGGCCCGCTGCTAGGGAGCTTCCCCAAGCGTACGCGGACACCAAACCCACCCGGAGCCTCCTGCTGCCTCTGGGGCCCAAAATCCAATGCTGGCAGCTCCCTGCAGAAGCCAGGAAAACCAGAGCCCAAAGCCAAAGGCACAAAACAAATCCTGCAGCGAACAGGAATGTTGCTCCCAAGCACCTCAGCCAGATCCTTCTCATCTGGGTGGCATATCCCACGTGGCCGGGACCGCAGAACCTGCTCACTGCACTCTGCAGGACAGCTCCTGTTCCTTCCCTGGCCTCAGCCACTCAGTGTCATGACACCACACTGTCCCTCCCCTGGCACACCAGAAGGGGCCCAAATGTGCTTCTGGCAGAGGGCGAACACAGCAGACAGCCCTATCAGTGCTGAAGACCAGCAAGAGAGAAACCACAGAACCCAAAATCTCCACAGGACAGCCATGGCTTCTCGCAGAACCTCAAACACATCTCACTGGTCACTATGTCCCACCTAGCAGCACAACGGGGCCGTGACAGAGATGACCGAAGAAACAGCAGCGGCCTCACACCTGCTGGAAGCAGCCAGACCACAGTCCATGGGACAGGAGATCCCAGCTGCAGGCAGCACCCACCCCTGCTGAGATGCAAAGCAACGCTACACAGAGGTGCACCGGGAAGCAAGCAGTTGCCCAGGGCTCTCCCAGTCACACTGCCAACAGCACCAGGACCCCACAGGAGCTTCAGCCACAGCCAGGAGCTCTGGAGGAAGCCCAAGTCTCTCTCTCCCCCCAAGTGGGGCTGAGCCTTCCTCTGCAGCATGCGGGGAGCACTTCCCTGGGCACCTTCCGAATTTGGCTCTGTTGCTTAAACATCTGCAGTTTCAGGCAGAAGCACAGCAGGCCTTCCATGAAGGGTGCTTTTCATGCAGGGCTGCGCTGGCACCAGACACACCTGGGGAATTGCCAGGATCCTATGCAAACCTCCAGGAAGAGGAAGCAGGGAGGATGCTGGTCAGAACATGGCAGCCAAGGAAAAGCTCTTCAGCCAGTCGCTGCTGCTGGCCAAGGAACCACACTGTGGAGCAGCAGCAGGGCGCGAGGCACTGGGATGTGCTCTGGGGCCAGGCCCATGCCGCTGGCATGCAGCACACGTTCAAGCAGAGGCAAAGCACCCAGCAGCAGAACAGGGACTGGTACAACTCCCAGCGAGCCCATCCTGAGGAGCAGGACAGGGCACAGCAGGGCACCTGCTGCATCTGAATGTGGCCCTGCTGAGACCCAGACCTCTGGATCAAGAAGCCAACACGAACAGGCCCTGACACCAGCACAGCACATAGTTCTCCTCCTCCGGAGTGCCAAGACAAAATCCTCCAGCACGTGCACAGCACTGGGAAAACAAGCAGGTCTACAACACGAGTTGATTCTCCTATGCCCAGAGAAGGAAGGCCATCCTTCTCTGAGGTCTGCCAGGGAACCACGGCTGGAGCAGCGCAGCTCCAGGCAGGAGGATATTTACGTACCCACCTGGAAGCAGTGGGAGCAATACATAACAGCTTGGGAACTGTCTGGAAAGAAAAAAAAATAGGAGAAAGGAACAAAGAACAAAACGTAAGAATGCAATGATGCTTTGGGAATTTAAGACGCACTATGATTTTTCATAATAAATCCCCACTCGCAGTCTCTGCATGTGAACTGAGAATTATCCCACTGCTCACTCCAGCTGAGGCAAACATTTGGTGCTGTGCCCAAAGTCAGCGTCAGCCCTAACACGGATCCCCTGACTTCCAAACAAGCTCACAGTGTTAAGCTGCTTCCAACTGTCTGTACGGAGATGAAAAACAGCATGAAGAAAGGAACTTGGGGAGGAAGTATGCAAAACTAAGAGGAATACAATTAATGGGAAAAAAACAAAAGAGGAGAAATTTGTGCCCAGACATCTGCAGGCGCTCTTGAGGAGCAAACACCACAATGCTGCAGGTCTGTATCCCCAGGGGAAGGCTGGGATTCCCTTTCCTTGGTACTGATGGTGCAGGAGCTGATTGCAGCAACCTTGCTGCAAGCCTGGGGGGCTCCTTTCTTTCAGCACAGCAGGGCCTGAGCACAGCCGAGTGCCTCCAGGGAGTGCGGGCCCCTGGCCCTGCCCCAGCACTGCCCAACAGCGCGGGCACCACAGCTCCCAGGGGCACGGCCGCTGCTCCTGCTGCCGCCTGCTCCTAATGGCTTTATGTAAATTGCACCCGGCTCCCGCAATTTGCAGCGCGCATGGCGCTGGGGGGGCTGGGGAGCGCTTGGCGTTCGGCATCAACAAAGCAGAAGGTTAATTTGAAACTCGCAGCCTCGCTGCCGCACGCTGGGCTCTCCCTCGCCCTCCCTCCCGCTCTCCTTTCTGTGCAAAGCCTGACATCTACAGTTCTGTCTGGCACAGTCAGGGTCTGCTCGGCGCAGCGCACGCGGGGACGCGGGCACGGCGGGGCAGGCGCACGGTGACCCCGCAGCCGGGGCCCTGCTGCTGGGGGCTCCGAGGATGGCAGCCGCCACACACCAGCCCAGCGCATCCGCATCACCACCACTGCCATCACACGCTGTCAGACACAGAACGCCCAAAGAGAATGCCGGCCACATCACACCGCGCAGCAGCGGCACACAGGAACTTACTGCACCCGGGGCAGCCTCGTTGTGCTGCTCTGCTCACGTCCTAGGGGCTGTGTGTGGTCTTCTGCAACGCAAGGGACAGGTGAGATGAGCTGGTATGAGAGCGCAGCCCAAACTGCCCACAGGAATGGCTCTACAACACTGAGGAGCTGGGCTGCCAGCACTGCCCACTCACTGCTCTGAGCTGAACCCAGCCCTGCCAACGGCATCCCAGCAGACCAGCAACAAGATGCACCTGGCACAGCTCTCATCCCAACAATGTGCACCTGACCTAAAACCTAAGCTCCCCTCCAAAACAACACACATCTGACCTCAGCTCTCTCCCTAACAAGATTAACTTGACCACAACACTCATCCCAATGAGATGCACCTGGCCCAAGCACTCTCCTCCACCAGGTACACCTGGCTGCACTTGCACTCCCACCCCACTCCTGCTGTGCCAGTTAGGCCAGACTCAGGACAGGAGTCATTTCCAGCGTGGTGGGACCCAGCCCGTCACTGTGAGCATTGAGATGCGTGCTCTGAATTCTCCACCAGGCACCGTGGTTTGCAGGAGGCTGTTGGTGGTGCCATGGGGAGAGGACGGTTAAGGCTGCTGCCATCCAGCTAGGCCAGCCGCCATCTTGGAGCCAGCTGAGCGGGGCTGCAGGGCCCAGGGTGCTGCGGGCCATGCGGGTCAGCTTCTCCGCTACCAGAGCAGGGGCCAACCTCTTACTGCGGCCGCAGCATCCATTGGTGCTCCTTCATCGCCTCCATCAGAGGACCCAGCACAGCTCAGCGCTGACAGATTTATGACTCAAAGCCGGGGGATCATGGGGCTCATCTTCCCACTCCCCAGAAGCACAAGCCATGCAATTCAGAGCACAATAAAATGTTTTTTCCCCAGAAAACAAACATTACAGCTGCTCTACTTTGCCTTTTATTATCGAGAGGCATGTTTGGCACTTGTGACATAATGAAACTACAATCGGCAGCCGACCACTCTCCTTCCTTGCCGCAGCAATGCCGAGGGTGAAGCACGGAGCAGGGCTGTCTGCAGCAGCCCAGACAGAACCAACTTTTTTAGCAACACTGACACTCTGCCTCTGACAACATGCAGAGCTCACACCTGGCACGGATACGGCCGCTCGCCGGCCCCACTGTCAGCCGGCGGTTGCTGTGGCGATGGATGGCCGCTGCCTGCCCGGCCCAGCGATGCGTCCGGCGCTGCTCGCAGCCAGGCCGAGCGCAGCACACAGCAGCAGGGGCACAGGGTGCCCATGGCCGGGTGGGAGCGCACCCAGCAAGGAGCCTGCTGCCAGGGAAACCCTCCTTGTCTGCTTTTTGTTTTATAAAAGAAAACGCAACAACGGCCTGGGATGTATCCATTTCTCCAATCCCTGCCTTCACACAAGCCCACCTCAAGAGCAGCCCGACGCGCTGAATCGCGGAGCAGACAAAGCAGGAGGCGGGCCAGGCAGCTGCTCCTGCCCTCACCTCACCCCCGGCGCGAAGCGGTTATATTTAGGTGCACCACGGCCCGCGGTGCGCAGCCCCCTCGGGCACAGCGTAGGACGCACATTTTCCAGACGACAGACCGCAGCTCCGCCAGCGCCGTGCGGGGCCCTGCACCCAGGCCTGCACACAGCTGTCCCGCTTCCCGCTCGCCGCCTCGACAGCGTGGCCGCCACGCGTGGGCCTGGGCTGAGCCCCGGGCAGGGCCACGGAGGCACCGAGCTGCAGGGAACAAAGCAAAGCACAGGGAGCAGCCCGCGGCCCGGCCGCACACAGCCCTGCGGCACAGCCACGGCGTGGGCACGTGGGAGCCCGCGAGGTGCTGCCCTCGCCCAGCCCTTCCCAAGCGTGCCCGTAGCTCCCGTGCAGAAATCCTGTGGCTCCAAGCAGTGCTCCCGGCCCAGCGCTGGCCAAAGGGCCGAGCAGCAATCCCGTAGTGCCGAGCCTGGCGCCGGCAGAGCGTGAGCCGCAGCACAGCCGTGCTGGAGGAAAGTCCGCGCAGAAGGCTGCTGCTCATTTCTCGGCTCCTCCTTGCAACAACAGTATTGTTACTGTCACTGTTGTCATTTTGGAAACCGGAATAAAGTGTGAGCAGGCCGGCCAGCACGGCCGTACACCCCTCGGCTAGGTCACCGGTCCCAGCGAGGCCGCCCGCAGCCCCACAGCACGGCCGGGCCCTGCTCCCGCAGCCGCGGGCCGGTGCTGCCGGCGGGTGCCGCGAACGTCCCGGTGTCGCTGCTCGGAAAGAGGGGAACCGCGGCGCGGCAGCGTCCCGGAGCGCGCTGCCCTCCCTCCGCCTTTTGTTTGCTTTTGTCGCCGGCCGAAGGCTGCCCGCGGAGCGGGACGGGGCCGGGGCTGCCCGTGGCCGGCAGCGCGCTGCCCTCGCCCCGCAGGAGCCGGCCCGGCCCTGCCCGCCGCGCCCCCGCCGAGGCGGCCCCGCACCGCTCCGCGCCCCGCGGACAGGGGCGGCCCGGGCCGCGCGCAGGTGTCGGCCCCGCGCAGCTCCCCGGGACGCGGCCGCTCCCCGCGCAGAGGTGCGGAGCGTTTGCGGCGCTCCTCGTGCGGCCGTGCGGGCTGCGCCGCGCCGTAATGCCCCGCGACTGTAAATCTATAACCGCTGCAATGATTTAGTGATTAAAAACATGATAACATATTGTGTAACTGCAAACCACAGAATCCCTGCCAACTCTCCTCCGAGATACAGGAACAAAAATACTGAAAATGCGTTGCTCGCAGCGGTCTTCCCAAACTCAACTGAAAGATTTTCATAATAATAACAATAATGAAAAAAGAAACCCCGACACCTTGACAGCAGAATAGGGCTGCGCGCAGCGCGAGGCTGGAAAATAAAATTAAAGGCAGAGTTTTAAATAAGGGTTCTGGCTGTAACAAATTGCGATCTCGACGTGCCTCTCTTTTTTTCTCTTTTTAAGTTTGTCGTAACTGGAATAACTGGTCCTGTGTGATGTCTTGCATATTCAAAGTGCTTTGTAATAGGATACGGAGACCGAACCTTATTTGCCTAAACTCAATGGGTTTATTTTTTCCCCTCTTGCCCCCCCCCCATTTCTTTTTTCTTTTATTTTTCCCTTCCCCCCCCCTCTCCTAAAAGGCGGACGGGGGAGGGAGGGGGAGGCAAAGAGAGAGCCGTAAGCGGGGAGGAAAATACCTGGGAGCGGGGCTGCGGCGGAGCACGGCGAGGAGCGCCCGGAACTGTCCATGGATTGCTAAAGGCGGCTGTGGAAGCTCTGCCCTTTGCGCGGCCGCCGTGACCCCGTTCTGTCCCGCGTTTCCCAGCGCAGATCCCCGCAGCTCCGCGCGGAGCCGAACTCGCCGTGACCCCGTGGAGCTGCGGGCCGCTCCGCTCCGCGCGGGGCCGCGGGAGTGCGGCGCTGCGGCGCCCGGAGCGCCCCGAGCAGCGCGGGGCGGGCACGGCCCCGGGGCGCAGAGCAGGAACAGGGCAGCGTGTGCGGGGGGGGCCTTCAACAATTTCAAAAAAAATTAAAAAAAAAAAAAGCACCCCAATTTATAAATAATTCACACTTCCCAAAGCCGTGTGTACGTGCACACGCACGGCGGCCCCGACCCGCGGACGGGCGGCGCTCCGGGCTCGGGGACGGCGCCGGGGCTGCGCGGGGCGGCGGTGCGGAGCGGTCCCTGCGAAGGAGCGTTCGCAAATATTTAGATAAGCGCCGTGCCGTTCGGCATTAAGTAATTAAGAACTGAAACTGAGCGCGGGGCGATCGGCCTACGGCGGCCGCTGCCCTCACCTCTCCCATCCCCCTTGGCCGCATTCTTTCCCAAACGGAGCGTGCCCGCGGAAAATAAAAATCGTCGCCGCTCTCCTTCGCAGTTCCGTCCCGGCGCACATCCCGGGGCCGCAGCTCGGCGGGCGGCGCGGCCCCGGCACCCGGCTCGGCCCGGAACAATTTTAAGTACTTCTTCGCCCCTTTGTTTTCAGAGCGGGGGCTGCGCGGAGCGGAGCGCTCTGCTCCCGCGGGCGGCCCCGCGCCGGGGCGG